>NC_057814.1:65263209-65301889 GCF_018294505.1 Triticum aestivum | reverse complement strand
ACACATACACAAATAGATAGAAAAGTAGTTTCAAGATATAATTAGGGCCAACTGAGTGAAGAAAATATTGGATCACATGCAAGTGACCACACGTCATGGTATGCAGGTACGCACTGCCGATGAGCTTATACTGCTATGGCCTCCTCGATACAACGTCGTCTTATGCTGTCATCTTTCTAAACCTAATTCCACTGGCCACCTTCATCCTCCCAGTCCTCTTCAGGTATCAAATTTCTTCATTATTCACGTGTTTACAATAAATTTCGGCTTTTTTACTGGGCCCAAAATCAACTTCTTGGCGACCCACAAAAGAACGCAAACTCGAGTGATGGATTTAAATGTTCCAACTACTAATCAACATTCATCGTATTCTATCTTATTTTCTAACACACGTGTGTGTTTTTCCTGAACATATTAGAATGGAGACGTTGCGAATTTGGAGTGTGGTTGGATCACTAAAGGTTGCAGGTGTTCTGTTCTCTGTTGGAGGCACGATGCTCATCAGCCTTTACAAGGGCAAGGCGTTGCATCTCTGGAATCCCATCCTAAAGAACCACCCCAAGGAACAGACAACTGAGGGTGCAAGCAATCAACTAAGAGGGACAATATTCTTACTAGGCAGCAGCTTCACATTTGCTTGCTGGTACCTACTCCAGGTAACCGTCCATGCAGTGACATGTTGTTGGTATCTCTCATTATTTGTGAAAATTCCATTACATTATTTGGTATTCGAGTAGGGAGATGTATGCTCATTAGTCTTAATATTAGAGCTTTTTTAGGGTACCCTGTAGTGAATAAGGACCGTCCATCCGCGAAATCAAACGGCCATGACCGACCTGTACTGCTGCAATCAGGCCAACAGCATGGCGAGCAGTATTAGTAGCACCGGTCGTACTCGACCAACCAGTATACATGTTCTGAGGTCAGCTTCTACGATTCACCTCGCACCGCCCCACCCCACCAGTTGTTCTCATCTACGGACTCTGGTATAGAGTTCTGGTGGCCACCGCCGTGCCTCCTCTTTCTTCTCCAGCCCGCCTTCCTTCGCTCAGGAAGCCCGAGTCTCGTTCCTTCCCCGTGCATGGCTCCGGCGCTCGACTGCGTGGCGTGGGCCTCAGCCTAGACCGTGCTCTTCTTCTCCAATAGGTCCGACACGACAGCCATGAGGCATTGGCTTGCGCCCCTCCCATGGCTGGCTGAGCATACCCCACACCGCGCTCGTTTTGTCTTGTTCACAACGGCAGCGAGGAAACCACTTGGCGCCGTTGTCCGTCAATGCGGAGGCTTGCCGTGTGCAGAAGTTCGTCGTCCCGGCCATGGCGCCCAGGCAGGACGGAGGAGGGTGTTGACGTAGGTGTAGTCGCCAAGTGTTGGTTCCATGTAATGTATGTATGTGAGGAGAGCATGGCGGCGATGGGAGCGAGCAGGCGATGCTGATTCCAAGCTATTACTACGAAATAGGATGGCATCTTGGCCCATCAAAAATCCCGTTTCAACGGTGGGATTTAATTATACTGGTCCCCTCACGCCAAGCAGTATAGGGTACCATAAAAGAGCTCTAATATTAGGCATGCATGTTGAGCGGAGAGATAGGAGAGTATGGGAGATAGGTACTACTTGCATGCATTTAATAGATGACATCACAGAGATTGTTAATAAATCTAAATTTTCATGAAAACTAGATCTCATATGGGCATTCTGAGTATAAGTTATCAACATATTAGTTCAACCACTACCCCCTTTCACTTTACTTTGTTAGCTTAAGAGGTTAATAGCGTCAATTTTTGTTCTAGATGTGCCAACCAACAAGTATTCATCAACTATGCACACGGGTAAGCATATATTCACGAAGAGGTGCCATATCATGGACACCACTATTTAGTGTCCCTAGAAGTTTGCCTTGTATTTAGATTAATTATTTACACATAAATAAAATACTACAATAATGTTAATGCAGTAACCATGTTTGTTTGTATTACTGATTGTGGTATGATGATAGTTACTTGCTACCACCCTAAAATATAGTTACTTTCTACCGTGTTTCAGAATTCTTACTTAGCGCCATAGTAGTGATATAATTATCATGATAGTGATGTATTTACTATGATGTTTGGTGAAAACTTACCAGGTGTTGTATAATCATGATGGTCGGGGTTAGTGTTGGTGGTGACGTAATTATGTCACTCACTTGTAACATTTACAATAATGTAAAGAGTGAGGATGTACTTACATGACTATTTGGTAACTTTTACCACCATGCCGACAATGTACTTACTAGATGGCATGGCAACATGTTACAAAATAGGATGATAACTAGTGCATTACAACATGGTAATAAAGGAGTGTAAAATAGTTTGTTGAAATAGTACCCCAAGTCCGATCTAGTTTGACACCATTGGGCTAAGGATGCATATGGATTTCTGAGCCGAGGAAAAGGGTAAGCAGGAACCCACTTTTTATTACCAAAACCCAGCTTTTAATTCGTTGATGTCATCGTGTTTTGCTGTTTCATGTGTGCAACTAGCAACCATTGTTTCCCCGTATGTAAATAGCAATGCTTTTAATTGCATGTCATGAATGAGTTCATGATGATCTTGTTGCATACAAGAAGAGCATCGACATGTGATTGGGCTGTGCCATAGAGCCATAACTAGATGTTTGTTTTTAGAAGTTTCAGCATTATTTTGTTAGTAGAAACTAGAGCGTAAAGTAACATGACATGCTGTTGTAGTCAAAGGTCCTCAAGGTGTATCCATACAAGTATTGGTCATCCATGGCGACATGCTTGGTTGGAGGACTCCAAACAGCAATAATTGGAATAATATTGAATACAGACAAGAAGGCATGGAAGCTAGGATGGGATTTCGACCTTGTGACCATCTTGTACTCGGTGAGTCCCTTGATCTCGCAAAAACAATTATTAAAAATAGACTACAACCAATACATTTTTTTTTTCAAAAAATTTGGTATGCATTTGAAGCTAAGGAACTCAAAATTTCTTTGAAATTGGTTCATTGAGGATTAAATTAAATAAGTTGGATAATAAGAAAAGTGGATGTATAATTATTCAGTTGGAAATCACCATGAACTCATTTGGTGTAGGGAGCACTTGCAACAGCAGGGAAATATTGCTTGAACTCATGGGTTGTGGTGAAGCGAGGCCCAACATATCCTCCTATGTTCAACCCATTGTCTGTGGTATTCACAATTTTGCTGGCCTCCATCTTCATAGGCGATGAAATTACAGTCGGAAGGTACGCCTCTTTCGCAACTTCTTCCAGTATTTTTTATTATTATAGTACAATGTTGTTTTATGTGATTATTTTTGCGAATGATATTTCATATAACTAGCATTGTTAAACAGAAAATGAATTATGGTAAAGTGATATTTTCTATAACAGTTACTGTTAAATAGAAAAAGAATTAAGTCATTCTTGTTTATTCTATATGTGCAGCCTGCTCGGTACAACCATGGTGCTTGTCGGGCTATACACTTATCTTTGGGCAAAATCAAAAGAAGTACGTGATGAATAGATCTCGTCGGTTGCAGGAAGAGTTCTTGTAGCTGCAGAAATGGCAACATTTGTACTTCTATACATGAAGATTATATACATTAGATGGAAGATTACAAGGTTTATTTTTGGACCCCCAAACTATCGATCCAACATTACTGGGATAACGAACCAAAAAGGAACCAACATCCATCTGCAGCAGAGATGAAAACAACACTTGACAATGCATTCGTAATGTTAAAAGAGAAAAGCAAGTGACAAAATAGTTGTTTTCTATTGATGATGAAAAGTTACATATTTATTGTCCCCAAAGGGGCGCATCCATAAAGACGCGATTGTTACAAGAGTTGCATCGGTTGCCCAAAGCAACCGTTCAGTGGTTTCGTTAAGTGGAGATTTAACGTCTAATTAACATGTGTTAATTAAGTCTTGACACTTTCCATAATCTACTCTTGTCCATGTAGTATCATCATCTTGATAACTCTTTCGAGTAAGTTTATCCTTCTGACTGTTCATCACATTACAAAATTTGCTCTATTTAGTGATAAAAACTCTAGTGACGAAAGAGGAAACGTTGCGAAAGATAATTTTCTGTGACGGTCCACCGTCACCAGGTTCCACCCCCCCCCTGGCAACTTTGGCGACGTTCCGGCCTGATTTTCGGCGAAGCATTGGTTGTCATTAGGCATGTGCATATTCTGCGGTGATTTGTAGTGTCACAAACAAAAATTGAAACCTTCAGACTTTTTGAGTTCTGATGACCTGCAAGTGCACAGGGCTGTTGTAGCACTTTTGTGATAAGTAAGTGTCGAACCCACTGGGAGCTGATAGGAAGGCACCACAAACCCTGCAACTGCGCTACCACTTAATGCAGCTACGTACGCACCCAACCCAGAGTTTAGAAATAGTCTACTCTATCGGTTCTTAGGGAAACTCGATTAAAAGGGTGATTTACTAACACTACTGCAGGATGCTGCTAGCGCGACACTACAATCAGAGACCCTTCGAGAAACTGTGTGCGATGCCATAATCGCAAATGGTGATGTATGAAAACCGTCAGAATGTGTAAAACGTTTGCGATGACGGATGGATCAAACACGGTTCAGGTTTTAGTTGCGTGTGCGATGAAGGGAATACGGTCCAGTTCAATGAACTGTTTGCGATGAGGAGGAACAAAAGAAACGGGCAGCCAGATGGAGGCGTGTGCGATACACAGCATACGGTTCACTCGGACGAACTGTTTGTGATTAGGCAACACAAAAGAAACGGTCACCCAGATCAAAGGTGTGTGCGATATAGGGCATGCATGCTGTTCACTCGGATGAACTGTTTGCGTTGAGACATGAGAACAGAAATGATACAAATGAATAAGATGTGTGTGATACGAGGCAAACAGGTCTGTAATCGGAGATGTGTGCGAAGACCGATAACAACACAGATGATTACTGCTAACAAGCCGTGTGTATTGTGAGCAAACGATTGCTGGTATACAATTGTGAGTGATTGTTGAAAACATCACCGATGGGTTCCATTGTTTAGTCCGTGTGCGATGTGATTTTCTTTGTCCGCACAACATCTACGCTCTGTCTACAGCATCAACATATATACTTAAAAAGACAACATTGCATAATCAAATTAAGCATACAATTACACAAGTGACTACACACATAACATTTCCACACACCAAAGAAAGCAACTACATGCATACTAAAGTAGGAGAAACCAGGATCTAATCATCTACTTATTGTTGCGATGACGCTTGCCATTGCTCTGCTTCCGGCTGGATCCCTGGCCATTTTGGGAAAGGAGGGACTTCCTCATGTCAACGATCCGCCTGTACATGTCGTGGCTCGTGTACGCCTCCTTGGCCGCGTACACAACGTGAGCTTTGTCGAGTTTCTCCATCAAGGCCGAGTGCCAGGCACGCTTGTCCTTATTGCACGAATCCTTCATGTCTCTGTAGTAGGGGTCGATGATGGCCTTGGCGAGGTGAACCAGTGAGTCCTTCTCATGCTCCTTGCTACCCCTGATCTTGTATTGGCCCTGGATGTCGACAAGATTCTGGCAGGCGATGCCCAAATTCTCGAGCGCCTTTACATCGTTGGTGATGTCCACCGTAGTGAACATGTAGTGGGGGTTGTTGACAAACCTGGCAAAACGCTCACAAGGCCTTGTGGCCAGTCAGCAGTGGTAGACGAGGACGTGGTGGCGCACGCACATCTGGGCGACGGCGACCTTGGGACGAGACCCGGCACGAGCGCGGGTGTACTCGAGGTCAAACCCGACCACCTTGTACTTCTCCTCGGCAAGCAACAACTCCATGATGTGGATGGAGTGCTCCGCCCAGACCGGGTCGTTAGTGTACACCACCGAGAGGTCCATGAACCTTCTGTGGGTGTCCACCACGGCACGCATGGTGAACTGCTGCTCGTCGTCGGCAGCCGTTCGGAGCGCCATTGGAGCCTCGCAGGATACCCTCTAAGAATTTCTTGTGGTGGGTGTGCTTCTTGCAATGGTGGGGCGCGATCGAAAGGTTGAAGAGACACAAGGGTAGGTTAAATGGCCACTGTAATAAATGGGGGCCGGCCGGCCTGTAATCGTCACGTCTTGTCACGACACTCATAGCGGAGGATTCCAGAATCCAGCGGACACTTGACAACACTGCACCCCAGGCGTGGGCTCGAAGAGCCTGTTCCCGTGCTACTGCGCTGTTTACCACACAAGCTTCCCGCCCGGCTAGTCTTGCCACACGTCGGCTAGAAGAGGGACAAACCGTGGGCGTTTATTGGCAAAAAGCTTTGTAAAAACGAAGTGTGTGGAATGACTTCGGTCATAAGTTTACCCTTGGGTGATGAGGTCAAAGTTACACAGAAGGGTGATGATGGACACTCGAGTGCGATAATTAATTATGCGCTCTACAGTGCACACGGTGGAAGAAACCAACTGTGTGCAATATTGTCGAAGATCGCAGTCGAGTTAGCTATACAGATCGTGTGCCGTGAGATCAACAAGGTAAACTGATTCGAGAATGGTTAATAAAATCTAAGACCATTGCATATTAAGGTCAAAATAGTGCTAGCAATATACGAGTCTCATACGATGCCATTTCAACGATTGTACCACAAAAGCTCGAAATGTTACAAGGTTCAAATTCCAGAGTTATATGGCTCAAATTCGAAGATTACAAGGTTCAAACTGATATTAGAAATGAAATTCAGCTCATCAGCTGCAAACACTCGCGCTGATGCGCTGAACATGGATATCAGAGAGGTTCAAACTAATATCACCGCTTCTAAGTCTGGCTTCGAAACCTCACAATTTTTGCAAAGGGGTCAGCCATTGAGAAGTCATGTATGGGGTTGACCCGATGACTTCCGATTACTCTGTCATCTGAAGTTCCAAAATGAAATTTAGCATTTTTGGAGCCTACTCCATTCTGCCGCAGGCGCCGGCGCATTTTTGCGAAATAAATGTAGGGCAAACCTCATTTCCTTCAGCACCCTTGCTCTGAGAACAAAGAACCTGGCGAATATAATCTCCGGTAAGGTCCCTCGGTAGGAGTTCAAAGTAATTTCTAAGAGATGCAGATCTAGGCATTCGACATGATTGTTATATTGTATCACATTATCCACCACTGGGCCTAATCTTATCTGCAAAAGAAGAAAACGTGTTAGTGCCTACATGCAGTTTTGAACATTACTACAGGCCTAGCTATTTGGTTTGCAGGATTTGTAAAATGCACTAACATGCCATCTTCGATCTGACATGATTAACATGGGCATTTGATTACATTCTAGAAAAATGTAGCCTTCTTCACAAGAGGTTGGAGTGGATGAAAAGTTCCCTAAGAAAACTAGTACAGATGAATCCAAAGGAGAAATGCTTATTGAATGTAACCATATGGATCAAGCAACCAATATGGGGGGGATGTATGTACTGAAATCCTCCAAAAGAACCTTCAGAAATCGTAGTACATTGTCATTGTAAACTTGGAAAAAGGTGTCACAAATTGAACTCCCTTACGGTTAACATTTAACAGGAAAGGAACATCACCTCGATATATAGCTTCTCCAGGCACGGAAAGCATCTCAGGAAACTGACAACTTGCTCCAGGTCGGGCCCGATATATTCTAGTACCAAGACCTTCATTGTGCGCAGTTTCGGGGTCAAGCTTGTCAGAATCATTTTCTAAATGCAGACGAACAAACATCTTCGAAATTAAAAATAATGTTAATCTGTAGAAGGAGAGGTAGAAGGCGGCTGTTGTACCTGAACGGGTGTGGATCCAATAACAAGTTCGGAGTACTTGTCAGACGAGTAGCCCACCACTGTCAATTTCGGCGCAGAAATGACATTGATTCTTGTTGGACCTTCTTGATCAACTACAAGTAATCTATCAAGTGCAGGTGTGTCCTGGATGACCATACCATGGTCCACTTTTTGTGATGTCTTCCTACCGCACCAGCAACACACATAAATAGTCCGGAGAGTCATGGAGGTGATGTGGAAGGTACTCAACCCATTGATCGCCTGAAGACGAAGGTACTCGAGTGCAGTACAGCCACGGAGCAGGCGCTCCGATCCATGTCACCCTTTGAGAGGCAGACGACCACGAGCTCGAGGTGCTTCAGTCGTGGTAGAATAAGAGCGGGCGCGTCATTAAGGGGCGGGAAATGGCAGTTCCTGAACTTGGCGATGCGTAGAGTGGGCGCAAGGCGGAGTGCGGACGTTGGCAGCGACCGCATATGCCCATCATCAAAAGTGAGCTCCTCGAGCTGATCTAGGGCGGGGGATTGGAACCAGTCGTCAAGCTTGGCTCGGTCCTTGCCGTTGGAACGGAACTTGCCTATTCTAAGGCCTTTGGTTGGGCCAAGGTGAGTGCCGAGGATCTTAGAGAACGCATCCAAACTTTTGCGATAGCCATAGCAGAGCTCGTTGGTGTCGATGAGGTCGAGAGGGCTGGAGTTCCATAGGGGGCGCCACCGCCGGGAAAGGAGGGTTGTCCGCGCCCCATATTTAATTGGGAGGAGGGAGATGATGACTCTCAACATATCATCGGGGAGGCTGCTGATTAAGTCTAGGCCTGCTGGAGTCGCTTGCGGTTCTAGCTCGCCCTGCCTCCGCTTGTTGGCAGCCTCATTCTCCACCTCCGGAGTCTCCTTGTCAGCGGTGCTTTCTGATAGAAATGGGAGTACAGGGAATATTTAGTTAAAACAGGGTAATAGAAAAATGTATTGGTAACTAGAAGTTATTAGGTAGGAATATAGTAAGATAAGGAATAACAACTGGTTGCTTAAATACTACACAATTCATTTGACATTGCTGGGTAAGTCAACATATGCAGATAGTTGAAAAGAAAACTTACTTCGAACAAAGTCTCGATAGATGATTTTGTCGGGGAAGTTAGCATATATCTCATGACCAGGCCCTTCTATGTGCAGTGCAATTTTAGTGCCAGCTTTCAGTACATAAAACTTTGCAATTTCATTCCAAAAGACAGTGCTAAAATAGGAGTCACCACGTTCATCAAGTCTTACAGTAGCAACGGTTGTAAATCCATGGTTTGTGCGCAGTATGACATTCATGGAGCCTTGATGTATGTAAAGGGAAAAAATTGTGCACTACATAATATGTTGTATAGCGAGGGATGTCCTGCAGAAAATGGTAGGGTTGTTAAAGAAAATATGGTAACATGCAAATATGGGCCCAAATTGAAAGAACTGTACATGAAATCGAAGCACAAAAGTCTATAATTAAACAGATAGGGTAAACATGATGTCATGGAAATATGAGAGTAATCGAAAGAACAATACATCATTAATTTGCCTAATATAGAAAGAAGAGGGGAAAATCCCCTTTGCATATATGGTCCATGTGGCACCTTTTATCCAAATATAGCAATATTTATAATATGTTCAGGAAAGTAGGCCAAGCCAACCGATTTAGGGTGAGATTGAACATACTGCGCGCGTCCTCAAGTTATCTGGTACGATGAGATGGAATCTCTGGCGGCGGTAGCAAGTCCTGAAGTATCGGTGCACTGTACATTCTATGAATTAAAGAAAACCCTCAAATCAGCTCGAATAAAAATGAATTCACGGCGATTTCCGCCGGGTGATTAAAGGAGGCAGATGAACTGGGATAAGAGATGAGATAATATCTCGTTAAATTAGTTACCTTATCGTTCATGAGAAAGAACCCTCAGTACGACAGATTCCCCAACCGAGCGGAGCTGGGTCGACCGTGAGCAGCGTCGAGAAAGTCGATGCGATAGGCGGCGGCAAGCGGAAGTGGGGAAATGCGGTGGGCTTTGCCGGCAGCCTGGCGGCGGCGACAGCCGTCGAGCTAAGTGTTTACTTCCGCGATAGGCGGTGCCATGGCATAGACGCAGAGGAGCTTGCGCAGGTGTGAATGGGGAACGTACAGGAGGGGCCGAGGTGGGTGGCGGGCGGGGTGAGCGTTTTTGCGACGTGGGGATGGTGAGGGTTTTCTTTTTTGAATTGGGTGGTGAGGGTTTTCTGTCCCACAAAGAATTTTGGGGGCGACGGTTTGCTAGAGCGAACCGTGTGTGATTGATGCAGCAGGCAAAGTGATAGTCATTGCACACGGTTCCAATTTTGAGAACCGTGTGTGATTGACGTACTACCTCCGTCGTGGTTTCTTGGTCCCCCATTGTAATTTTTACCAAAATTTGACGAAATATTTAACATACTCAAATATAGATAATAAGCGTACACGTACATAAGCATAGTTCAACCATAAGTACATAGTTCAACCGTCATTAAGCATACTCAAGCGTACATTGTTCGATCCATCCCACATCTCATCTCACATGCGGCCAGCACGACCCTGAAGCTTCTCCAGGTACTCGGCGTACGCGTCATGCGCCACCCTGCGAGAATACTTCTGTTTGAAGGAGTCAACGGCCCGTCCTCTTGCATGCGCAAGAACACTTAGATACGCGTCATGAATCTTGTGGTTGCAAAATGGGCATCCATAGTCGTCATTCCAGGTCCTAATACTCCTGTTATGCATTCCCGCATAAAGCTCCCTCAGGATTCGCCTCTTGTACTTCCTCTGGGCATCTTCATCCTCGCTGTCCACATCGTCAGACAGCACATATACATATAGTAAAACAAATTTGGCATCAAATCACTGATTACATGCCGCGAAGTAGGATTAGGAATTTATGGCTATTTATTTATACATATTCAGAGAATATGGTTCGATTTTTAAGCACAGTCGTCTATGTACAGACCAATCTTGAAGAAAATAATGGCATAAACATATGTAGGTCATTCAAAATCAATTGTCAAGTACTGGCTAGGAATTATTAGCACGAACACTAACCCTAGTCGGATTATTAGCAGCAATCATTTGCACAGATGAAACAACTAATCACTTATCACCTGTACCATTCAAACAATCAATACACTACACGGATCTAACGAAACTTACTCAGATTTCATGGATTGGGAGAACATAACCACAGGATTTCTATTCCAAAAAGGGGGAGGCAAACAGAAAAATCCTATGATCCATTTGACACATGAATGGGTATAGATGACTAACCAGCTGTCCGTCGTCGTCGGAGTCGTCGCCGGAGTGGTCGTTGGGGTCGTCACCGCAGTGGTCATCGGAGTCGGTGTGGAACTCCGCCTCCAACTGTGGAAGCTCGACGCCGTCGATGACGCCAGGGTGTAGCGATAACTCACCGGCGGTGACGGCAACATTTGTCTCCATCTCCACGCCGTGCTCCAGTGCTTTAGCAGCCCCGGCGTCACCACTCCCTCCGATGGGGCGCTTCGGCGGCATCCTCATACACGACGGCTTTGAGGACTGAGAGCGGCGTCGAGGTTGCAAGCAGAGAGAGAGAATTGGGTGTGCGTAGCGAGGATGGGGGTGCGGCCACTCGGGCGCACCATTAATATGGAGTAGTGGGAGAGAGGAGGATGGCGGTCAAACCGACGGCTCGCCACCCGATGAGCCTGCGCACCGGACTGCTGGCATGCCTACCAAAGTTTCACATAGCTACTCGCACGCCTCCCGATGACACTGCGCAGCGAGCACACCTCCATCAATTCACACACCTGCGCGCACGCCCCCCCCCCCCCGGTCTACCTGTGCGGCGGACTGCTCGCAAGCGTCCCGTCAACTCACGCCTGCTCGCACGCCACACGGGTTGCGCGGTGGCACGTATATTGTTTTTCTATTTGAATGATTAATGTTGCCTCTTTATTGCTTAACCGAAGCATGGCACGTATCCATTGTTGGTCTAATGCTCACGGTTCGAATAAATAATCCGTTTGGGATATTGGTTCCCAATTATTAATAATCTCCTGTCTATAATTAGATAAAGATTACATCAAAACTGGTCTCAAATTTGACAAAAAAAGTACAATGCCACTTTGTATTGGTGTCCATATGACAACACTATAAGTTTCATGAACTTCAAATAAGTTTTGGATATACTAGAATTTAAAAATCAAGATTCTCAATGTTTGAAATTTGTTGCACGGGGAGTAAACATGCACCCAGTAAGACACATGTGTTTTTGCAATCCATTTAGGTGCACTGTCACGTGTGCATGTAGCTCAAATTTGATTTTTGCACATTATACCCATAGAAAGTCAATCAATGTACTAAAACGTCTTAATGATCTCTGTGAATTTTTTGAAATTAAAACGTCCCTCCTTTGGTAACATGTATGTTCACTGCGGGATAATTAATTTAACATGCATCGTAGTTGCGGTGGATTCGCGGTGTGTGTGGGTGTGTGCGTCTGGGGGTGGCGGGTGGCTCGCAGTACACTACGAGTTGTGAGCCACCGTCTGGGTTGGCGTTTTGTTAGGCAGGCTGGTGCCACATCAGAGTCGTGAAATAGTTATTTAAAATATTACACAACCCTTTCATACATAAATGTTTTGGCCACATGCAGTCGATGGTTGTCCTACACGACACTCGATACTCGCGTGTGACGCTTTCTGTGGGCCTGCGAGGTCGTCGTCCATCACTTTGACGAACAGCCGGCAGTGAGGTTAATTTAACCAGCAAGGTAATTTTTGTGTGTGTTATGGTGGTATATAGTAAGCGTCGAAGAGGTGGGAGGGGACTAGCATATATACTATACGTATGCGTCCGTGAATAAGTACACCTCACTCGGTGTCGGGACTTTTTGGTTATCGAGGCACGTGCCACATCAAAATTGTGAAATTGGTTATTTAAACATCACAGAACACCTTTTTGGGCCACATGCATATATATCCTAGCTAGGACACTCACGTATGACGCTTCCATCTTTGGGCCCACGAGGCCATCGTCGATGCATGCATGCATGCATCACTTTGACCTACCTCGGGAGAGGTTAATTAATTTCACCATCGATGAGGATTCTTTTGGGTTATACATATATTACAGCAGGAGCATATAGTATGCGGTGAAGAGGGAGGAAGGGGACCATCATATCACTACAAAAAAAAACACTTCCGTGATGATACGTGTTTGTCACAGTAGGTCGCGTTTTTTGTCATGCATGTACATCCATGACAAATTTATGACAGAATCAAGATAGTCATACCTGTGATGTCGTAGAAGTGTTCCATGACATTACCAAAATTATCATCATGGAAGTGTCCACTTCCATGAAGATAAATCGCGCGTCACAGAAGTGCTTTTGTCAAGGGTGACCGACACGCAGCATCCATCGTAATGGAACGCCGTTAAGCTATCGGGTTGGGTTTTGGATCCGATAACCCGTTAACTGCCCCGACCAATGGGAAATTTCCACGTGTAAAATTTTTATTGGCCGGACGAAACACGTGTTAGCTCGTCAGTGGGTCAGATAGGCGCCTATGATATGTCGACACGTGCCACGGCCCACCACTGGCCCATTTGGCTTACAAAGCCGGCCCGTTTGACTTGGTCAAAAGTTAACGGGCTGGCCCATGAAAAGCCTGTTAACGGTCTCTTCGCAAATAGCCCATTTTACGGCCCGTTGACTCACGGCCCGTTAGGCCCTAAAGGAAATCGGCCCAACAACGTCATGTGGGCCGTCGAATATAACACCAGCCCATTTCACTTTCGGCCCATGTATGGCCCACGACGTCTTTCGGCCCATATGAGGCCTTCGTATCTTTCGGCCCTTTACAGGCCCACGGTGACTCTAGCCCATAATGAACAGTAATTTTCTTGGTACCCGTTAACGACCCGTGATTTACATGGGCCGTTTCCAGCCCGTCCTATATTCTGGCCCATTAACGACCCGTTATGCCTGTGACCGAATTAAGCCTTTGCTGTCCTACGGCCTGTTAACGGCCCGTTACCGTGCTGGGCCGATACCAATTACGCCCGTTTACGGCCCATGTAGACCCATTTATCCGACGGCCCGAGGCCCACCGATTCTACGGCCCTGTTGGAGGCCCATTTATCGACGGCCCGTAGGAGACCCATGGATCCTACGGCCCGTATATGGCCCATGGTAGTTGCGGCCACTAGCAAACCAGGGAAAAAGAAGACTAGGAAATAAATAAGGCCGAAACTAACGCTAGGCTATTAAGGCGATTGCACAGATTACATCCACTCGGCATCAAAGATCGCCACCAGTGCAAATATAGGGAACACCCTACACTACACAAAAATGGCTTGTTGTTTTCTTCAGCCGGTGGCTGCGCGTTAAGAATAAATTTTGTATCGCACAAAAACAAATTATAACTATATAACAAAAGGAAGGTTGGCATAAAACTTAACAGTCTAGCAGATAAATGCACCGCCAGAAGTTCAGAAGCTCAGTTCATTTGACCTGACTGTTACATTGTTGTATTGTCCGATGGAGCACCATAACCCTCGCCTTCATTTCCCCTAGGCTCCTGGACAACATAGCAAATGTCTGATAGTCTGGTTTCAAAACCATGCATATCTTGACGACATCGAACAATGTCTCTCCTTGTTTCACAAAGGGTCTCTGTTAGGGAATGGACTTGTGTCTGGAGCGCAGATACAACATTGCTTTGAGCTTGCATATCTTGATCATGAGGCAGTTTGGACGATATTGCCTTAACAACCAACCCAGTATTACGCAGGAACGTGCTTTTGGCACTGTTAGTGGACAGGTACTGACCCACTGTAGCAAGAGCTGACATTGCGGTTATAGTTGCCTCGCCACCTTCAGAAGGTGGCGGTTCCACCATTTTTTCCATAGCTCGCTGAAAAGTTGAGGTTTTACATTAGTAGTACCAGAACAGAAGATATTAAGGAGGCAGCAAAACCAAACATAATAGCTTTGGTCTATATACAGAACTTATTCTGGTGAACCCATGTAAAATATTAGTTGCATTTTATTGCAAAGTACATAATAAAACCAGGTTCCAAACATATGACCATGTACCGTCGCTAATGTATTGTCTATTTCTTCACACTGAGGGCTAAGGATAAAGAGACGAAGTTTATAATACGGTAAGGATAGTATGACATCATTCATATCACAAAACAACTGAGAACAGACAAACAGGCAATTGTAACGTTGTGTGGGCAAGTCCAGCACGGAACTAGATTACGGGTCAAGATCAAAGGAACATCACTCCTCTCTTTTAAACCTTGTAAGGTGCAATGATACGCTAAGACAATTGTGTATAAAATTGAAAAGAGTAATATACATTGGCTGCAAACCATGCGTTCAAGGCACAAGTCAGAGTAAGTAGTAGTTAAAAGGCATGAGGATTAAGGACTTACAACAGCGGCTTTGACTGGTGTAGTCATGCCCTTCTTCTTGCTGGTGTGACAGTCCTTGAAGATTTCCACAGCATTTGGTTCAGGTACTTTTTGGTCCTTGCGAGCTTTCCTCTGCATTTCGAACAAGTCAATATAGATTTGATAATATGGTACAGCGAAAAGAGTGAAACACCAGCTAATTACAAGAGCCTCGCAGTGTGCAATATAGCTACGAGATCCTGTCGTCTGTTGGAATTTCACTTTCGTACGGTTGGCCTTGTTCTTTGAACAGTTCACCTACAAGAAGATAGATTTGTGTGGCACATGCGTAAATAGGACTTCAACATGTGATCTGATCACATATATATAATGTACCTGATACTTCGGATCAGACCAGTGTTTAACAAGGCCCCTCCAGTCTTCATCCGATATATTTTCCACTGGAGATGTTTGGGAAAGTTCACTGTTAGCCTTGCCTTCAAAGTGAGTTTTCCTCAAGTTATACCGATACTGTCGCAGAGTAGACTTGAAAACATGGGTGCAAGCTTGTCTGGTTGCATCATCTTGGCGATCCAACTTGAACCTCATCTGTTGAAAATTATGGGAGTCTCATTATCGGCAACCTAGAAAGTATGGGACAGAGCAAGACGATATTACTAGTTTCCATACATAACCATACTTACAGATAAATGGTCGAGGAAGGTGTTGAACTGGGTTTCGTCTTTGTCATTCCTGTACTGAATCCATGTTGGGAGGATACGTACATGACACCTAACGGCAACAGCTGCCTCTGATACTAACTTGGCTGACTCTGTAGCATCACGTGGCCTTTTTAAACCTGCCTCAAAACGGATCTCCATTCTTCCTCCTCCAGATTTAGTTAACCTATCGAGCATTATCCCTGATGTTTGTTTCCTCTTGCGCCTAGGTGCTAGTCCAACAACGAACATAGGAAGTGTTAGTGTACATCAAACTGTGAGACTACATATAAAGAAGCATGCAACTGTAACTTGACTCCAGCAACTACCTTCTTGCTGTTGAAGCTCACAAGGTTCATCTGATATTGCCAACTCGTCTTGTGTCAAGAGTGCTTGGGAAGTAGTGTCAGGTGGCAAGGGAGCTTGGGAACGTGCTGCTAGCTCAGTTGACGCACGGGTATGTCGTGCAGCTGGTAGTACTGTGGTAGGTGTTGCAAGAACTAGGGCTGTCTCTGCTTGTTTGGTGGCAGCTATTTGTTTCTGTTTGGCTTTTTTTGCAGCTCGTGTAGCACGGGATGCCGTGTGTGTAGAATTTTCCGCTGGACTTTAGTACCAGCAGAATCTGCAGGATTCATCTGCTTCTCATTCCCTGCCATTCTGTGTTTTTTCCTCTTTCTCTCTGCCATGTTAAGTCAAGCCGGCAAGAAAAACGAATAATAATTTAGTTCTTCAGAACAAATTGATGTGTGATGCAGACGAACTGAACTTTGATGTTAGACAACCACATGATAGGAGGATGTAATATGTATGAAAAACAGGAGGGAAGAGATAACCAGAACTATGATGTGTAAACTAAGAAGAAGACATTTCACCAAATTAGAAGCAATGCAATGGAAGGTAGACACCATATGAAAGATGCTACAAATATCGCTCTGCCAAGTTAACAGTGCCTCATCATAAATGGCGTTTAAACAAATGTGAAGCAGTACAAGAAATAAATCATATGCAGGATGCAAACAACATCACACTACCATGTTAGAGGTCTCTCGTAATTAGTGCCATTGCATATTCACAGCATTGCATATTCACAGCTTATGATGTGTAAACTAAGGAGAAGGCATTTCAACAAATTAGAAGCAATGAAAGCTAGACACCATATGAAAGATGCAACGAATATCACTCTACCAAGTTAAAACTGTCTCGTCATAAGTGCCATTTCAACAAATTAGTAGTACAAGCTAGAAAAGAATGCGAGATGTAACATATATCACACTCCGAAGTCAAACGTGTGTTATGATAAGTGATTGTTGCAGGCTACACAACAGTAGTAATTTGATGTAAGAACATGGTGTGATAGACATATATTGTATGTTTGAGAAACAGGAACACGTGTCTTATTCAAGTATAATGTGTAAAGTAAGCAGATGGAATTCAACAAAATTAGAAGCAATACAAGCTAGACATCACACATAACATGCAACCACATATAACAGTTCCAAGTTAGAGGGAGCACCGGTGATGCTGCACTAGGGGAGACGTGCTCATCATAAACACAGCTTTGTTGAGTGTCTATGCATGTGTTGTCTTGGAAATCATCTTGGGGGTGTGGAGGAGTAGAAACTGTAGAGGCCCTCCGTTCGGAAGGAGCACCTTTATCCGCTGCCTTGCTAACTTCCTTCCGCTTTATTGATTTTGAATTGTCAAGTAAAACCGACAAGAAAAAGCAATAAAATTCTCTCTTCAGAACTCATTCATGCATGATACTGACAATCACTACTTTGATGTAAGGCAAACACATGATACCAGGATGGAATATGTACGAAAAACAGGACGGCATGGCATGTTCACAACTGTTTGTGTAAACTAAGCAGAAACCATTCCAGCAAATAAGAAGCAATGCAAGCTAGACACCACATGAAAGATGCAACCAATATGACTCTACCAAGTTAAAAGCGTCCCATCATAAATGGGATTTCAACAAATTAGAAGCAGCGCATGCTATAAATCATATGAAAGATGCAACTAATATCGCACTGCATATACTAAAGGTGTCTCGTCATATTGATTGATGCGGGATACAAAAAAACAATAGTTTTATATAAGGACATGCTTAATAGACAGATGTACTATGTACTAAATACATGAAGGCATGTCACATTAACAGGTATAATGTATAAGCTAAGCAGACTAGCAGATGCAGTTTAACCAGATTGGAAGAATTACAATCTAGACACCATATGCAACATGCAACCACATATCATGCTGCCAAGTTAGAGCAAGCACCTGCGATGCTAGTGTAGGGGAAATGCTGTAATCAACTACAGAGCTACGTTCACTATCTTCATCTAGCATTTCTGTTTCTTGAGAATCATGTCGGGAGGGTGACGCTGCATTCTTTAAATGAGGAGTAGTCCCCTTGCCTGCCTGCCTCGTCATAAGTGATTGATGAGGGATACACAAGAACATTAGTTTGATGTAAGTACATGGTTAATACACAGATGTACCAGTATGTACCAAAAACAGAAAGGAATGTCATATTCAAAGGTATAATGTGTAAGCTAAGCAGATGCAATTTAACCAAATTGGAAGCAATACAAGCTAGACATCCGGCTGGAGTGGTGAGCATGATCATCTAGGACCTAAGAGCCTGGTGGGAGGCAGGCTGTTTCGCCACCATCACAGCTTTTTAGTTGGCTTCCAGGTGATGCCTATCTTTGCTGGGCTTGTCACTGGCTCGGCCAGTGCCCTGACTAGCTATTTGTCTTCTGGTGCCCACGGGATGGTGGTTCATGTAAAAAAATATCTTTCGGCATTTCGAATACAAGCTAGACACCATATGGAACATGCAACCACATATGACACCGCGAAGTTAAAGCAAGCACCTGGGATGGTGGTTCATTGCGAGCGAGGTCATCAACTCCAGAGCTACGTTTACCGTCTCCATCTGCTCACACTGCACCCTTTATAGCGCTGTAACGTGCCTTGCCTAGCCACGTAGAAAGCTGGCACGACTTGTCTCTTTTATTTTTTTCTTCTGTCCAGGAAGACTCTGAAATACCCTTGCATAAAAACACAATAGTGAGAGTATGGGTGAAGTGTGTGCAGAACTAGTGCACTGTAAAAGTAGCAGATAGTAGGTGGCTGAAAAATAAATGACAGGAGACATATTTTAGCTCTACAACATGCATGGAAAAAAAAATTAGATTCTACTCCATATGATTTTGTAATATATGAGAACAGGAAATGCAGGTACTCCTCCAGCACACCACCACATGTGGTCATATCTAAGATAACATTCGACTGAAAAGGTCAGTCAATTTTTTTAATGAACCGTCCGATCTATAAGGAACGGGTAGGTGGCCTTCGTCTACCTCCCGCCAGTCACTGTTGACGATCTTTCTCGAACCGCCAGCGACCACCGGCCCAGACCCCTGCCTCCGCCGCCCCGCCCTCCCCTCGACCTCACACCACCGCTGTGCTTGGCAGCGCCCCCAGGCCATCCCTTTAATCCCGGCGGACCTCCAGATCGGGCGCCAGTAGCTCTAGGCCGCACACGCCCCTAAGATAAACACCAAGGCGCTGCTTCCCCGGCGTAATAGGCGTACTAGCGCCTGTTACGCCGGGGAATTCTTCCGTTAATTGGGAATCAACTGGCCAAAAATTGAAATTCAGGGGGGCGACGGACCTCTAGCTAAGGTGAAATAGTATATGAGGAGAAACCTTGTGCATCGCGAGTTACTAGGAACATCTAGTAACAAGAAGAAGCGGTCAACTAGTGTCTTCTGTAGGATGAATACCATGCAAGCAGAGACGTTAGATTTGCACGAACAAGGGAAGAGGAGTACCTTTTTCGGTTGCCGGTGTGGTCACCTCCACATGTCGCGCCGATCTTCTTCTTTTTACCGGCGAAACTGATGTTCTGGAGGGTGCAGGCTTGGACGAACCCATGGCCAAATTGTTGACTATGTTGCCGTGGCCGTATGTCGGCGGAGGGGAAGCAGATCCAAGGCGGCGAAGGACGACATAGCAGGAACAACTCCGGTGCAGTGGAGGGTGGCGAAGTTGGAGCGGCAGCGGTGAGGCGCAGGACGGCGTGGTTGAACTGGCTCGGGTACGAACGGCTCGGCTTCGGCTTCAACTACTAGCCGTGGAGGGCGTTGCGGTTGAGGTTGCGGTGGACGACGACGTCGGGGTATCGGCTCCGGCATGATGGAGGAGGGCGGCGGTTGATGGGTGGGATGGGGTGGTGGACAGAGGACGCCGGGGTTTCGCGGCTGGTGGAGAGGTAGTTTTGGCGCCCACGGAGTACGAATGGGGAATCGGACGGATGGGGGGGCCATGTTTCGGTCTGGGACGCGCTTGTTTTTGGCTTTTTGAACAGAAGATGGGATGCGCTTGTTTGAAATCTGGGGAAAGTACAAACTTTGCCCCCCTCTTAAATTTCGGACCTACTGCGGGTCGGGGGTAGGATGGTAATCCCAGGTGTCCCAAATAGTGGGCGGGAGCGATTTCGGCCGCGCGCATAGGTGGCCATTGTGTATGAATGTTTTTCGGAGGCGGTTGCGTGGCGTCTAGATGAAGCTACAAACCTACCCCGGTTTAGACCTTTGGACGTCGGGCCGGTAGGTTTCACGGTTCGGAGTTATTAGAAAAGTAATTTCCTTGTACTACCAAACATTGGTCTCACGCGGTTTCGGGCGAGTAGAGGCTCTTTTGGCACTTCGTTCGAAATTTTGAAACACAAGCATTCACGTTTAGAGTACTCTTGAACTATGAGGATTGACCTAAATAGACAACGTCATATTTGACCTTGTATGTTTGAAAACCTCATTAAATTATCCGCTTCTTTTTGAAATTTTGACACTTGAAAATCCTATAACTACGATTATTTTGGAATGGAGGAGCTAAATTTGAATCTATTTTGTACACGACTACATATGCTATTATGTACAAAATCAGAGCAAAGATTGGTGCCCCCATAATTTAGGTATGGTTTACAAATGCCATGATATCAAATTCAAATAATTGAATGGACTTCATGTTGAATCCGATTTTTTTAAACCACCTTAAGTTGAATTCAAATGTATGCTAGTTCATAGGTAGCTATTTATAATGTTCATTGTGTAACTTTCGTATGTATAATGTGCTTTACACACACAACATGAACTATACTCACGTTTATATTCGATTGCTAAAGCGATGCATTGTCTGGAGTTCAAAATACTAACTATGTGGATCAATTGTGTCGAATATTAACATAGACATGCTCAAATTCGATAGAATCTAGATGTCTGATGGATCAATGACCGCTCCTTACGCGAATTGCAAATATCATGATCCCATCCTAATATTTTGATACAATTTATATCTTTAATCAATGTGTACAGCAGTCTTTTACGTGTAGTTTCACTCTCCATCGGTGGTCTCTCACACATGCTCACACACTCTCTCCCGAGGTGTCTTTCTCGCACACATGCTCTAGATATAACCCTCCCTCCCTCTCGTAACCATTTACAAATGTTTTCACTAACCTTTATCACAAGCACTCTTCCTCTCGCAAACATACACACGCACAATCCCCATCGACCCTTTCTATATACATGGACCTGCGTACGTGTCTCATGTACGCACATTATCTTTAGGCCTGTCTCTCACGCATTGTCTCACACCTCTCTTCTTAATCGACGAGTATGATTCTAGTAGAGCATTCTGTAGGATGCCCCTTAAAGTTAGGTTGGATAAATAGTAATATCAGAGATAAAGGGGTTACCTTAGTCCGAGAACCTAGGGTTACAAATCCTAGCCGGCTTTGTCAGTGGACACAGAGTCCTTCACAATTCTGCTATCTTTGTCTTGTACGACTAGTCATCCATGGGTCTTCCTAAATGCGTCACGGGCCGACCAATGTGGCGCAGGACGGAACCGAACGAAGGGCCTCACCTCGACCCACCGGACCTCACGCGGTGACACACACTCTGCCCCCACGTCTCATTATCTTCTCACACCCACACATACCAACACAAACACCACACACACAGAAAATTTCTCCTGGTGCCTCTATTCCCTCCCCCCTTGCATATACACACTTGAGGGAATGGAATCTCTCGTCGTGACATCATATTCGTCTCTCTCTCTAGACCACTCTCATTTCTCGTGCTATCTCCCCGTCAGCCCCTCTATCCATGCCTCTCTCGAATACGTAATACACACACATACCTCTCTAGGCCCCGCCAAATGCATCAACTACACATTCACACATGTTACATCACGTACCCCATTGATCTAAAAAGCCCTCTCTTCACGTTTATTTCGCATACAACGTTCCTTTTGAATAAAGTGTGGCCAAAAAATTATTTTAGAGTTTCTACATATATACAACATTACAAAGTTATATGGAGGAGTACGAACACTAATTTGCATTGCATGGTGCCCACAATAATATTTATTCCGCACTGTGAATTTGTATGTTTCTATACTATATACAAAGTTAGTCATAATAAAGAGAAACGAAGAGCATCTCTCTCTCCATCGCATACCCCCCCTGTACGCCCCTTTCACGTATGCACACAAAACTATCTCCAGGTCCTCTAAAAGTAAGCCCCCAGAAAATTCACGCATGTTTCATCTTTCTCTCGCGATATATGCAATGACGATCATTGTATTTGAAGCGAAAGCACGATACGTACATTGGACTTGGAATCCACTCATTACGGTCACCATTTACATTTAGTGGTTATTATAAAGCCACGGGCTCACCGTACAACTCTGTATTTGCTCATGACATGACTAGTTGACCAGTTAAACGCTCCACGTGGCACCTCTAGTGTTGCATCACATTAACTCACTACCATCGTGCCCACCTGTCGACTTGTATCTACTCTACATCTACACTCTTATAAAATACATAAAATACACTTATAAAAACAGAGTTTGTGATGATGGTGTGCCTGCCATCCTGCAATATAGGCCGTCTGATTTATATCTGACGGATAGGAAAGAAACTATGGTAATTTTGCAAAAAGGTACCCACACACCTCTCCACATTTGCAAATAAGGCCTTCCCTCGTTCATCCTTTTCTCTCACAAGATAAACAAGTCATACAAATGCATCTTGATGTTACGTGCAACGCACAGGCATCTTGCTAGTAAGAATGAAAACAAACGACAAAAAAATATTTGGACGGTGGTTCGAAGTCATGACCGCGGGCACAGCGGACAAGGTGGCCTTGTATTGGTATGCTGAGCCGTCTGTTTTAACACACAGGAGCTGGTGTGGTGATTATACACACACGCACGCATGCACACGAACTGCATCCACGCAACACTCACAAAAACACATGCACCCACGCACGCACGCAACACTCACATGTACACACGCAGCCACGCACGCACGCAACACTCACACACACACACGCACGCATGCATGCACACACCAGTACACCACACGACCAACACACACTCTCACGCTCAAGTGCTCAACCTACACGTGCATGCGCACACATCAGGCCCTGACAGACACATACACAACTAGGTGATTCCCGCGCACGGGTTGGAGCCTTGTCGCGCCTGCGTAAATTTGTGTTTATCTGACCTTTTCCCTATGCGAACTGACAGGCAGGACCCACAAGGAACGTGGTCAATTTAACTAGTCAACATGGCGCCACGCAGACTATTTGGCCGGTCAACAGAGTGCAATCCGATGCTGAACCGTGAGCAAGTGACTGTATAATCACCGCAAAACGTATATAGTGACCGTAATCAGCTTATTCTGAAGTTCGGTGACCGTATTACACTTTTCTCTCTGTAGGCCCTCCAAAACTACATCTCTACACGTTCTCGCATGTTACAGCATACTACTACACTCTAACACAATAAATCATATGTGTTTTTAGTTTTACTAGATATCATATTGTTACTTATAATTATTCAGTTTGCATACATTAAAATTGCCTTTGAAATGTATGGCCAGTCTCATCTACCGCGCGGGAAAAATCCCGCCCTTTCCTGTTTAATCGGGTTTGTATCGATGGATCGTGCGAAACAGCAAAACTATAGTACTATACCGTACAAGTGACAGTTCACTAGGCCGTCGTGTCGTCTACTCCTCCGTCGTAAGAGTGGAGCGCTCGCTTTCATAAATCTTCTAGTCCCTTTCGCCGACATGTGGGACATCAAGCTACCGGGTCCACGTGCCATACCGGAATACAGTGCAGAGCAGCCGGGTGAAGCACCCCAGTCATGGCGCCAGCGTAGTAATGAGCAATGAGGCGTCAAATCACAAAGCTGCACCTTTCCCGCAGTTAAGTTGGAGGGACGAAGTAATAATGCTATAAAAAGAAGTTGGAGGGACGAAGCAACCATCATTTCACTCGTTGCTGAATCCGCTTCTCCCTCATCTTCTTCAACTTAACCACGTGTTGCTTCTGCTGTTGTTCTGCCTCATGTGGGACGCGGATCGGCTTGGTAAAGCATTGACACGTGGGACCGCATGTTAGCAAACCACCAGGACAACGTCCTCCGAATATAAGAAACCTCCCCCGCCATCCGCGCGGCAAAATCACCTCCTTTTGACTAATCTTGATTCTATAAATTTTTAGATCAATATAAATGAGATTTGTATAGATAGCACACAGGAGCAAAACCAAGTGGTACGGTTAAGGGCATCCACAATGTGTAGCCAAATGTGAAAATAGCTTTTGGCATCGTGGGAATCATTGTGGACGGTGTTGCCAAAGCCAAAAAGATGGTACCGAAGCTCCCTGATTGATTGATTGAAGGAATAGAAAAATGCAACGTCTCTCCTCTTTCTCCCATGCTTGGACGCATGTAGTACAGTATAGAGCACAGAGTCTACTCCCTGTCCCTTCTATCACAAATCACAAAGCAGTGAGGCGTCAAATCACAAAAGCACGGACGAAGCAACCATCATTTCACTCTTCGCTGACTCCGCTTCTCCATCGTCTTCTTCGAGAAACCATCTCACCGCACTAGTACTCCTAGTAGTACTAGTCCTTTGGTTCAACGGACTTCCTGGATGCAAATAAGGCGGTTGTCTCGGCTTGCAGGCGGCACTTGCGAACGCACTTCGCCAAACCACAAAAAAAAGATATCGTCGACGTCACCGCAATGGGGAAGGAAGTCAGATATAGTTACTACCTCCATTTTTTTGTACACAAGGCCAGTATATCAAAATTACAATTTGCAAAGGGCCACTAACACTAATCGAGGCAAAATTGATGGGGTTAGCAACCAAGGACATTAATATCCCCTGCATGCATGCGGAAGTGAGAAGGTTGGTTTGCATGGCGCTGCATTAATCTAGCGATGAGGAGTGAGATGGTTAGCTCTTGGTCTTTGGAGAAAAAATACGCATTAATTGACACGTGAAACGAGGATTTGTATCGATTAAATCCCGCGAAGGAAAACCCCGCCTTTCTTTTTTAACACTAGTACTCCTAGTACGTACGTACTTATCCAGTTTGGGTCTAGGCCTTGCATTGCCAAACTTCGCCACACATTTTTGCCAAGCTTGCCTAAAGTTTTCAAAATGAGAAGGAGGTACACTTGCGCACGGCTGTCGCGGTCGCACCGCACCCTCACACGGTCGCTCCTGCACGCCGCAAACCCAACCAAGGGAACGCACCCTCACTGACACGTGTTGTCGCATGTGAACAAACCAAACTCAGGCATCCTATCGCTGACACATAATTTTCGTTCATAAAGTATGTTTATCCAACCGCATGTTGGGGAGTATCCGTACGGCCCGTGCGGTGGTCTTTTGGGGAAGAAGAAGAGGTGAGGAAGAAGGAAAGAAGGGTTAGGAGACGTAGGATATTCATCCAACCGCCTGAAATGGTAGACTGACCCAAGTCAGGCGACTTGCATCACAAATATATGTTTTTACCCAGCAAAATATCCATAAAAACAACAACATAAAGAAAAACTATCACTGCTCGCGGAAAGAGACGGCCTCGTCGTCTTTGGCTGCCGGCGCGAACCAGCCGTCGCTGCCGACATGTGTCTCCGTACCGTGGTTGTACTCGGCCTCCAGCTACTCGTTCAAGCGGAGCGTGCGGGCGCTCTGCACGGACGAGAGCACAGCCCGGTTCAAGTCGAGGACGTACGGTTCCGCCTGCAGGAGGGCCTCGATGGTAGCGGCATCCGCGCGCTCCGCGTCGAGTCGAGCCTCCGCCACCCGGTTCAAGTCCAGGACATCCGGTTCCGCCTGCAGGAGGGCGTCGATGAGAGCGGCATCCGCGCGCTCTGCGTCGAGTCGAGCCTCTGCCGCCCGGTTCAAGTCCAGGACGTCCGGTTCCGCCTGCAGGAGGGCCTCGATGGCAGCGGCATCCGCGCGCTCCGCCTCAAGTTGAGCCTCCGCCGCCCGGTTCACATTCACGACATCCGGTTCCACCTACAGGAGAGCCTCGATGGTAGCGGCATGCGCGCGCTCCGCGTCGAGTTGAGCCTCTACCTCCCAGTCCTCCTTTAGTATCGCCATGTTGAACCGCTGGTCCGCCTGCACCATGGGGGACTCGGACGCCGGCACGAAGTTGACGTCCATCGTCTCATACCCATCGGGGGCCTTCTGTGCCGCGACCTCCGCCATGAACATTGGATCGGCTTCCTCCTCCTCGTAGCTTGGCTCCAGAGAACTCGAGATTTGGCCTGCCGCAAAGCGAGCTTGGGAACGGAGGTCTGTGGTGCCGACCACCGCCGCGGTTTCTGCGCGGCGCTCCGGCGTCAACATGTTGTAGTAAGTGATCTCGCGGCGCACCATGGCTTTCCGGAGAACTAGGGGACGCTTGATGTGGGCTAGGGGATCGAAAGGTGGGGGAATGGGCAGGAGATTTGGTGTGGTTTTAGGGCAGTGGCTGGCGTAGGCCGAGCAGCGATGGTTCTGGTGTGAATAGTGGTTCCGGTGACAACCGGTCAATCGGTTTTGACTGTACATCGCTCTTGTCGCGTTCGCGTTGCAGCCCGGCACGCTGGACCCTCCACGTCGCTCACCGAATGGAACGCGCTTCGTCTTGCCTTTTCGCTCGCTTGTGGGACCGCAGTTGAGAGCAAACCGATGTCCCTCCCCCTCCCCCGCCCGCGTCATTTATTATACTACCACTCCCTCCGTTTTATGCGGAGTAAATAAAAACAGAGGGAGTATACTACGGATGAGGATCCCCTGACGTGGCCGAACCCATTGAGTAACTGACATGCGGGTCCTAGCAAGCATGGGGTCCGCCAGTAAGTGACCGAAAGGGAGGGTAAGGCAGGGATACCTACGTCAGAGGATCCACTTCCACTACTACTCCCTCCTTCCATTTACTATACAGGGCCTAATGCGTTTTTCGAGGCTAACTTTGACCAAATGTTAGAGTAATAATATATGACATGCAACTTACACAAAGCATACGGTCAAATTCGTATGTGAAAGGAGTTTCCAATGATATAATTTTCACATTATACATCTCATGTACTATTAATCTTGTCAATAGTCAAATTGGAAACCATCTCGAGTACAAATCTAGGAGTACATACGAATCTAACAATATTGATCGGGCGTTGTTGAATGTTGATACCTTTTTTATCAAAGTAGAGATACTTTGACTACACATAAAACTTATATGTAAACTAGAAAGGATAGGAGGGAGTATATTGTATGTTCAAAAACGAAACGAACATTGAATACCTTTTATATATGATTTGTGGATGCTATGATCACCGGTTCAAAATTTTGAATCCGCCTTAGGTATCACGTGCCCCCACTCGTTCCCTCTCGATTTCATCTCGGGGTCCGGAGATCTATTGAAAGAGGACTAGGGTGGGTACATGTGAATGATACTCGGCGGAATGTTCAAATGAGGCATCCGGGAGGATGGACTCGACTGGAGGGCGACATGATCGATGGAGAAGAGGGTTGGAGAGGAATGAGAAATAAGCAAACGCCACATGATTATACTTGAACGGCTCAAATAAACAATAAGTTGTCTCGCTTGGCCTACATAGTGAAAGGCCTAATGCGCAACGCGGAGCACTGACGCTCGAATATGGCCGGGAAAACAGGGAAACCGACATGTGGGCACACTCGTCGGGACGACGTAGCGCAGACTAGTCCAATGGAGGAGCTGGCCCACGACCTCCTCGCCACCGACAACCGTTCATGTGGGTCGTTGGGGCCAACAATGGGGCGCAGCTCCAGCACCGCCTCTGGACACGGCGACCGCGGTGAGCGACACGCTCATATCGTCGCTAGACACGGTCGATTTCAGTGTGCCGAGGGTGGCGTTAGTGCTGTGGCACGACCAATAGTATGTTTGGTTTGTGCCCAAGGTTGCCCCATCAAAGCATTGGGTAGCCAAAATTTTGGTCGAGGTATTGGTTGCCCATGATTTTGCCGACATTGGCAAGAAAAATGAACTAGAGTTGGCTAGAGTTCATTGGCATGCCAAAAAAATGGCAACCATCCAAACAAAGACCAATCTTTGGGTCATGACCAAAATTTTGGTTGAGGTATTGGTTGCCCATGATTTGGCCGGCATTGGCAAGAAAAATGAACTACAGTTGGCTAGAGTTCATTGGGATGCCAAAAAACTGGCAACCATCCAAACAAAGACCAATCTTTGGGTCATGACCAAAATTTTGGTAAGGTGCACTTTGGCCACAATCCAAACACACCCCAACACCCGGCTCGTCGAGGATGCACGGGACGCCGCGACGCATTTCCTGAGTGGTGTAGCGCGGCCAACTGCATCCTCTGGACCTGAGACCATGCCGGGTCGTCTTGCTTTTTCAATGACATGCGGGGATCGCATGTGAGCAAAGGGCATCTCCAACGTTGCCACGACCGCAGTTGACTACCCTGGCACACCAAAACCCTCATCCCTCACGCCGTCGCGCGGTGCGTTCCCAGCTGGCGCCAGCTGCCCGCATTCATGCCGTCCGTTCGTATATCGTCGTTAAGAGGCTCGGTGCCCGAGGAACCAACTCCGGCGACTTAATGACGCACCCGGACGCTTGGCCTCACCGGAATGCGCTACTTATAGCGGCAACGCCCAGCTAACCTCCACACCATAGCGCATCGTCCTCCTACCTGGCACCACATCCGCCATGACCGCAAGTGCGAACGCTCTGCGGGAGAGCTTGTCTTCGGGGATGAAGCTCGAGATCACCGCCCTCGCTCAAGTCGCCTCTCGCGACGCAATAGCGGCATAGCCGGACGCGGACGTGACCGCACAAGCGGTGGCCACGCTGGCGGGCGACGACGGGAGCACCGTCAGCCACGCGTCCTACTTGCCGCCGTCCAACGTCCGGCACCGCCGAGGTCGGGGACTCCTCCGAGGATGAGTAGGGCATGGGAGGCGGCAGGGCATGGTGTGCCAACTGGCCGGTCCGTATCCCGTGTTCTACTCTTCCTCGCCGGAGACCGCACCTTCACTTCACGAGTCTTGAACCCCGCGCCTGTACATAGAGATCGCAGATGGAGGACGTCGGTCGCTGCTACGTCTTGAGCTTGCGTTGGTTTTCCTTGAAGAGGAAAGGGTGATGCAGCACAGTAGCGTAAGTATTTCCCTCAGTTTTTGAGAACCAAGGTATCAATCCAGTAGGAAGCTCCTCAGAAAGTCCCATGCACCTACACAAACAAACAAAGAACTCGCAACCAACGCAATAAAGGGGTTGTCAATCCCTTCACGGCCACTTGTGAAAGTGAGATCTAATAGAGATAATATGATAAGTAAATATATTTTTGGTATTTTATAATATAGATGCAAAAAGTAAAAGATGCAAGTAAAAGTAGATTGGAAGCAAATATGATAGAAGATAGACCCGGGGGCCATAGGTTTCACTAGAGGCTTCTCTCAAGATAGCATAAGTATTACGGTGGGTGAACAAATTACTGTCGAGCAATTGATAGAAAAGCGAATAATTATGAGATTATCTAGGCATGATCATGTATATAGGCATCACGTCCGCAACAAGTAGACCGACTCCTGCCTGCATCTACTACTATTACTCCACACATCGACCGACTCCTGGCTGCATCTAGAGTATTAAGTTCATAAAGAACAGAGTAACGCATTAAGCAAGATGACATGATGTAGAGGGATAAACTCATGCAATATGATATAAACCCCATCTTTTTATCCTCGATGGCAACAATACAATACGTGCCTTGCAACCCTTTCTGTCACTGGGTAAGGACACCGCAAGATTGAACCCAAAGCTAAGCACTTCTCCCATGGCAAGAAAGATCAATATAGTAGGCCAAACCAAACTGATAATTCGAAGAGACTTGCAAAGATAACTAATCATACATAAAAGGATTCAGAGATTCAAATACTTCTCATAGATAAACTTGATCATAAACCCACAATTCATCGGATCTCGACAAACACACCGCAAAAAGAGTTTACATCGAATAGATCTCCACAAGAGAGGGGGAGAACATTGTATTGAGATCCAAAAAGAGAGAAGAAGCCATCTAGCTAATAACTATGGACCCGAAGGTCTGTGGTAAACTACTCACAACTCATCGGAGGGGCTATGGTGTTGATGTAGAAGCCCTCTGTGATCGATTCCCCCTCCGGCGGAGCGTCGGCGAAGGCTCCAAGATGGGATCTCGTGGATACAGAAGGTTACGGCGATGGAAATTGTGTTTCGGTTGCTCCCCGGATGTTTTTGGGGTACGTAGGCTTATATAGGAGGAAGAAGTAGGTCGGTGGCCGCCCGAGGGGCCCACGAGACAGGGGGCCGCGCCCTGTAGGGGGGGCGCCCTACCCTCTCATGGCCGCCTCGGCTGCTTCTTGACTTGCACTCCAAGTCCTCTGGATCACATTCGTTCCAAAAAGATCGCTCCCGAAGGTTTCATTCCGTTTGGACTCCATTTGATATTCGTTTTCTTCGAAATACTGAAATAGGCAAAAAAAAACAGCAATACGGGCTAGGCCTCCGGTTAGTAGGTTAGTCCCAAAAATGATATAAATGTGTAAAATAAAGCCCATAAACATCCAAAAGGGGTAATACAATAGCATGGAACAATCAAAAATTATAGATACGTTGGAGAGGTATCAAGCATCCCCAAGCTTAATTCATGCTCGTCCTCGAGTAGGTAAATGATAAAAACAGAATTTTTGATGTGGAATGCTACCTAGCATAATTCTTAATGTAATTTTCTTTATTGTGGCATGAATGTTCAGTTCCAAATGATTCAAGATAAAAGCTTATAAAACATAAAAATAATAATACTTCGAAGCATACTAACAAATAATTATGTCCTATCAAAATAGCATAGCCAACGAAAGCTTATCCCTACAAAATCATATAGTTAGGCCATGCTTCATTTTCATTATACAACATACTCTCATCATGAACAACCCCGATGACGAGCCGAGCAATTGGTTCATACTTTTTAACGCGCTTCAGCTTTTTTCAACTCTTACGCAATACCTGAGCGCAAGCCATGGACATAGCACTATGGTGGTATATGGTGGTGGTTGTGAGGACAAAAAGGGAGAAGATAGTCTCACATCAACTAGGTGTATCAACAGGCTATGGAGATGCCCATCAATAGATATCAATGTGAGTGAGTAGGGATTGCCATGCAACGGATGCACTAGAGCTATAAATATATGAAAGCTCAACAAAGGAAACTAAGTGGGTGTGCATCCAACTTGCTTGCTCACGAAGACCTAGGGCACTTTGAGGAAGCCCGTCATTGGAATATACAAGCCAAGATCTATAATGAAAAATTCCCACTAGTATATGAAAGTGATAACATAAGAGACTCTCTATCATGAAGATAATGGTGCTACTTTGAAGCACAACTGTGGCAAAAAGGGTAGTAACATTGTCCCTTCTCTTTTTCTCTCATTTATTTTTTCTTTTTTTTCTTTTTCCTTCTTTTTTTTCTTTTCTTTTTTTTTCTTTGGCCTTTCTCTTTTTTTTGGCCTTTTTTTTATTTGTAAAGTCCGAAGTCTCATCCCGACTTGTGGGGGAATCATAGTCTTCATCATCCTTTCCTCACTGGGACAATGCTCTAATAATGAAGATCATCACACTTTTATGGATTTACAACTCAAAAATTACAACTCAAAGCTAGAACAAGATGTGACTCTATATGAATGCCTCCAGCGGTGTACCGGGATATGCAATGAATCAAGAGCGACATGTATGAAAATTATGAAGGTGGCCTTGCCACAAATACGATGTCAACTACATGATCATGCAAAGAGCAATATGACAGTGATGAAGCGTGTCATAATAAACGGAACGGTGGAAATTTGCATGGCAATATATCTCGGAATGGCTATGGAAATGCCATAATAGGTAGGTATGGTGGCTGTTTTGAGGAAGGTAAATAATGGGTGCATGATACCGGCGAGAGTTGCGCGGCACAATAGAGGCTAGCAAAGTGGAAGGATGAGTGTGCGTATATCCATGGACTCACATTAGTCATAAAGAACTCATATACTTATTGCAAAAGTTTACTTAGCCCTCGAAGCAAAGTACTATGCATGCCCCTAGAGGGTTAGATTGGTAGGAAAAGACCATCGCTCGTCCCCGACTGCCACTCATAAGGAAGACAATCAAAAGAGCACCTCATGCAACAAATTTGTCACACAACTTTTACCATACGTGCATGCTACGGGACTTGCCAACTTCAACACAAGTATTTCTCAATTTCATAATTATCCACTATCATGACTCTAACATTACTACCTTTATATCTCAAAACAATTATCAAGCACCAAATTGACCATAGCATCCAATTCACTTCCTATGATAGTTTTTATTATACCCAACTTGGATGCCTACCATTCTAGGACCAATTTGATAACCATAACAAATACCATGCTGTTCTAAAAGACTCTCAAAATAATATAAGTTAAGCATGAGAGACTAACAAATTCTTTAAAATTAAGCCACCGCCGTGCTCTAAAAGATATAAGTGAAGCACTAGAGCAAAAACTATCAAGCTCAAAAGATATAAGTGAAGCACATAGAGTATTCTAGCAAATTCTAATCAAGTAGGCTTCTCCCAAAAGGTGTGTACAGAAAGGATGATTGTGGTAAACTAAAAAGCAAAGACTAATATAATACATGACGCTCCAAGCAAAACACATATCATGTGGTGAATAAAAATGTAGCCCCAAGTAAAGTTACCGATAAACGAAGACGAAAGAGGGGATGTCTTCCGGGGGCATCCCCAAGCTTAGGCTTTTGGCTATTCTTGAATATCTTGGGGTGCCTTGGGCATACCCAAGCTTTGGCTCTTTCCACTCCTTATTCCATAGTCCATCAAATCTTTACCCAAAACTTGAAAACTTCACAACACAAAACTCAACAGAAATCTCGTAAGCTGCGTTAGTGAAAGAAAACAAAACCACCACATAAGGTACTGTAATGAACTCATTATTTATTTATTTTGGTGTTAAACCTACTGTATTCCAACTTCTCTATGGTTTATAAACTATTTTACTAGCCATAGATGCATCAAATAAGCAAACAACACACGAAAAATAGAATCTGTCAAAAACAGAACAGTCTGTAGTAATCTGTAACTAACGCAAACTTCTGGAACCCCAAAAACATCTACCAAAATAGGAAGTCCTAGGCAATTTATCTATTGATCAGCATCAAAAAGAATCAACGCAAAATCACTTTTATGTGATTTACTAAAAAATTTCTCGTGCGCGCAAAGTTTCTGTTTTTCAGCAGAATCAAATTAACTATCACCATAGGTTATCCTATAGGTTCTACTTGGAACAAACACTAATTAAAAGATAAAAACACATATAAACAGAAGGTAGATTATAAATTTATTACTAAAAAGAAACAAAAACAAAAAACACAAAGAAAATTGGGTTGCCTCCCAACTAGCGCTATTGTTTAACGCCCCTAGCTAGGCATAAAAGCGAAGATAGATCTAAGTGGTGCCATCTTTGGCACTAAATTCATAAGTAGCTTGCATGATAGATTCATAAGGTAATTTAACTTTCTTTCTTGGAAAGTGCTCCATGCCTTTCCTTAATGGAAATTGGAATCTAATATTCCCTTCCTTCATATCAATAATCGCACCAATCGTTCTAAGGAAAGGTCTACCAAGAATAATAGGACAAGAAAGATTGCAATCTATATCAAGAACGATAAAATCTACGGGCACCAAATTTGTATTTGCAACAATGAGAACATCATTAATTCTTCCCATTGGCTTTTTAATGGTGGAATCCGCAAGGTGCAAATTTAAAGAGCAATCATCAAGATCATGGAAACCTAGAATATCGCATAAAGTTTTCGGAATCGTGGAAACACTAGCACACAAATCACACAAAGCAAAACACTCAAACTCTTTAATTCTAATCTTTATAGTAGGTTCCCACTCATCATAAAGTTTTCTAGGTATAGAAATTTCCAAATTAAGTTTTTCATCATAAGATTGCATCAAGGCATCAACAATATGTTTGGTAAAAGCTTTATTTTGACTATAAGCATGAGGAGAATTAACAACGGATTGCAACAAGGAAATACAAATTTCTAAAGAACAATTATCATAATCAAATTCCTTGAGGTCCGCAATAGTAAATTTATAATCTAGAGTTTCAATCTCTTCAATCTCACTTTTACCAATTTTAGCATCAAGATCTAAAAACTCCGAATTCTTGGGACGCCTTCTAACTAAAGTTGACTCATCTCCAGTCCCATTATTATCAAGATTCATATTGCAAAAAAAAGATCTAATAGGAGACACATCATTAACTTTAAGATCTTCGTCATTATTTTCATGGAAACTAGAAGAACACGCTTTTACAAAGCAATCTTTCTTAGCACGCAATCTAGCGGTTCTTTCTTTGCACTCATCAATGGAAATTCTCATAGCTTTGAGAGACTCATTGACATCATGCTTAGGAGAAGTAGATCTAAGTTTCAAAGAATCAACATCAAGCGGAAGTCTATCAACGTTCCTAGCCAAATCATCAACTTTAAGCAATTTTTCTTCAAGCAAAGCATTAAAATTCTTTTGAGAAATCATAAATTCTTTCACACTATTCTCAAAATCAGAGGGCATCTTATTAAAATTACCATAAGAATTATTGTAGGAATTTCCATAATTATTAGAGGACTTACTAGGGAACGGTCTAGAATTAAAGTTTCCTCTATAAGCATTGTTTCCAAAACTATTCCTACCAACAAACTTCACATCCATAGATTCATTATTATTCTCAATCAAAGTAGACAAAGGCATATCATTGGGATCAAGAGGAGTATTTTTAGTAGCAAACAATTTCATAAGTTCATCCATCTTTCCACTCAAAACATTGATTTCTTCTATAGCATGCACCTTTTTACTAGAAGATCTTTCGGTGTGACATTGAGAATAATTAGCCATAATATTATCAAGAAGTTTTGTAGCATCTCCTAATGTGATTTCCATAAACGTGCCTCCTGCGGCTGAATCTAAGACATTTCTAGAAGCAAAGTTCAAACCGGCATAAAAATTTTGTATGATCATCCATAAATTCAAACCATGAGTAGGGCAATTGTGAATCATTAATTTCATTCTTTCCCAAGATTGGGCAACATGCTCATGATCAAGTTGTTTAAACTTCATAATATCGTTCCTAAGAGTGATGATCTTAGCGGGAGGAAAATACTTAGAGATAAAAGCATCTTTGCACTTGTTCCAAGAATCAATACTATTTTTAGGTAAATACGAAAACCAAACTTTAGCACGATCTCTAAGTGAAAACGGAAATAACTTCAATTTAACAATATCGTTATCCGTATCTTTCTTCTTTTGCATATCACACAAATCACAAAGTTGTTTAGATGAGTAGCGGCATCTTCACTAGGAAGGCCGGCAAATTGATCTTTCATAACAAGATTCAGCAAAGCAGTATTGATTTCACAAGACTCAGTATCATTAAGAGGAACAATCGGGGTACTAAGGAAATCATTATTATTGGTATTGGAGAAATCACACAATTTGGTAATATCTTGTGCCATGGCAACAAGTAATCCGACACACAAGCAAACGGGAAAAACGCAAGCAGAAAAGAGAGGAGAAGATTGGGAAAGAGAGGGCAAATAAAATGGCAAGGGTGAGGTGGGGGAGAGGAAAACGAGAGGCAAATGGCAAATAATGTAAATACGAGGGAGATGAGTTTGTGATGGGTACTTGGTATGTCTTGACTTGGTGAAAGCTTCCCTAGCAACGGCGCCAGAAATCCTTTTGCTACGTCTTGAGCTTGTGTTGGTTTTCCTTGAAGAGGAAAGGGTGATGCAGCACAGTAGCGTAAGTATTTCCCCCAGTTTTTTAGAACCAAGGTATCAATCCAGTAGGAAGATCCTCAGAAAGTCCCACGCACCTACACAAACAAACAAAGAACTCGCAACCAACGCAATAAAGGGGTTGTCAATCCCTTCACGGCCACTTGCGAAAGTGAGATCTAACAGAGATAATATGATAAGTAAATATATTTTTGGTATTTTATAATATAGATGCAAAAAGTAAAAGATGCAAGTAAAAGTAGATTGGAAGCAAATATGATAGAAGATAGACCCGGGGGCCATAGGTTTCACTAGAGGCTTCTCTCAAGATAGCATAAGTATTACGGTGGGTGAACAAATTACTGTCGAGCAATTGATAGAAAAGCGAATAATTATGAGATTATCTAGGCATGATCATGTATATAGGCATCACGTCCGCAACAAGTAGACCGACTCCTGCCTGCATCAACTACTATTACTCCACACATCGACCGACTCCTGGCTGCATCTAGAGTATTAAGTTCATAAAGAACAGAGTAACGCATTAAGCAAGATGACATGATGTAGAGGGATAAACTCATGCAATATGATATAAACCCCATCTTTTTATCCTCGATGGCAACAATACAATACGTGCCTTGCAACCCTTTCTGTCACTGGGTAAGGACACCACAAGATTGAACCCAAAGCTAAGCACTCTCCCATGGCTAGAAAGATCAATCTAGTAGGCCAAACCAAACTGATAATTCGAAGAGACTTGCAAAGATAACCAATCATACATAAAAGAATTAAGAGATTCAAATACTTCTCATAGATAAACTTGATGATAAACCCACAATTCATCGGATCTCGACAAACACACCGCAAAAAGAGTTTACATCGAATAGATCTCCACAAGAGAGGGGGAGAACATTGTATTGAGATCCAAAAAGAGAGAAGAAGCCATCTAGCTAATAACTCTGGACCCGAAGGTCTGTGGTAAACTACTCACAACTCATCGGAGGGGCTATGGTATTGATGTAGAAGCCCTCCGTGATCGATTCACCCTCCGGCGGAGCGCCGGCGAAGGCTCCAAGATGGGATCTCGCGGATACAGAAGGTTACGGCAGTGGAAATTGTGTTTCGGTTGCTCCCCGGGTGTTTTCGGGGTACGTAGGCTTATATAGGAGGAAGAAGTAGGTCGGTGGCCGCCAGAGGGGCCCACGAGACAGGGGCGCGCCCTGTAGGGGGGGCGCGCCCTACCCTCTCGTGGCCGCCTCGGCTGCTTCTTGACTTGCACTCCAAGTCCTCTGGATCATGTTCGTTCCAAAAAGATCGCTCCCGAAGGTTTCATTCCGTTTGGACTCCGTTTGATATTCCTTTTCTTCAAAATACTGAAATAGGCAAAAAAAAGCAATACGGGCTGGGCCTCCGGTTAGTAGGTTAGTTCCAAAAATGACACAAATGTGTAAAATAAAGCCCATAAACATCAAAAAGGGGTAATATAATAGCATGGAACAATAAAAAATTATAGATACGTTGGAGACGTATCAGTCGCCGCCGTAGAATAGGTTTAGGGTCGGGTTTCTTTTATTTTTCTGTCCTATAAAAGTTCGAAATGTAATGAAAATCTGCCGCGTTTGCATTAATCTCGGCCAGTGTATATGAACTTTCACAATAATATACATATTGTAGGAGTACTAGCAAGATGCCCGTGCGTTGCACGGAAGATCAAGATCTTGTGGGATAAAAGGATGAACGAGGGAAAGCCTTTATCTGCAAATGTGGAGAGGAGTGCGGGTAAATTGTCATAGTTTCCTTCCTATCCGTTAGATATAGATCGGACGGCCTATATTGCAGGATGACAGGCACACCATGATCACCAACTCTGCTTTTTATTGAACCGAGACAAATCTAACATGCGAAGTAAAATAAACACATAGGGTCTATACATACACAAATTATCTTAGGCACTCCAATAGTACGTCCACTACACATTCACACATTTCACATCTTTCTACATCTACGGGAACCTACGAAAGGGTTAACGTAAATTGCCTCTCTCTCTCTCTCTCCTCCCTGATTTTCATGGTGGTGGGCCCCTCCCTCCCCCCAATCTACAATCAACAGCTCACACGTTTCACATTACGTTAATTATGTAACTGGGATTACGTAGGTGTAGCATTACTCGTCCTAAAAAACCCAACTAAGCCAACCTCCCAGCATATCGCGTGGGAAAAGACCCGGCCGCGCCGTTTTAGTCGGGATTACCGGATTACTAGTAGTAGTATCGATGGATCGCGCGAAGCAACAATTTTTTTTTTGAGGGGGCGAAGCACCTAGTTTAAAAGGAAAAAAGGCGGTACACTCACGGCACTCCTGTCGCGGTCCCATTGCACCCCACACATGTTCGGTCCTGCACACGGCTCACGCAAAGGGAACGCGCTTCGGCTTGCCTCTTCACTGACACGTGGGACTGCACTTGGAGAAACCGACCATGCGCCAAACTCCTCCCGCCCACCGCGC
>NC_057814.1:65254017-65262923 GCF_018294505.1 Triticum aestivum | reverse complement strand
GATTCAACCGCACTTCGGCCAACTAGCCAATAATATTTCCCAAACCCCCTCCCCCAGTCCCCCTCCACTCCATTCGCTCCGCCAAAGCCGCCCTCCCCGCCGCGCCGATACGTCGGCGCCGCGGTTCGTCGAGGGGACTCACGGCGATCCTCTCGCTCCCACAGTACGCTCTCGTAGACTGCCTTCCTCTAGCCGCGCCGCCACCTCTGGCTACGTTCTTGTGGAGGCGCACGGCGGTCAGCGCCGCCACCGCTGGCGACGTTCGTGTGGAGACGCACGGCGGTCAGCTTCTCCCACGGTACGCGCATTCTAGACTGAGGCCCCGTTCATGTCGGTGTAGCGCTGAATGTTAGCTGATAGACGCTGTTAATCTCACTGTTTGCCGAAGTAGTTTACTGTCAATATGCTCTGCTTAAGAAGCTTCCTTGCCCTGTTCTGCACTCAATCTGCTTAGCTGAGATGGCATGCCAAGGCCGATTAGTTGCTAAAATATCCTGCCATATATTTATTGTGACGTAGATTGCCATGGTCTAGTAGCCAATCTGTTAGGTGAAATAGCTCTACACCATTTTATACTCGATCTTTGTTGCTGCGATGGCCTTCGATAGTTCGATGGCTGTGTGCTCGGCCTCATTGACTGCTGAAACAGCCTGCCATAATTTAGCACTCAAATCTGTTTGCTGAATTAGCTTTACATATATTTCGTTACTTAGATCTCCTCGTCCAAATATCTTGCCATAGCTTTAGACATCGACCTAGGTATTTTTTTTCTAGACTTCATAAAAAAGCATATATGTTTTTCCTGTAATATCTAGTAGAAGAACTAATTTGTATGTCTAACAGATGGACATGACTTGGATAACTTCTGCTCGAAGATTCTCCGCTGCATATGTCGAGGGGGTTAAAAACTTCATAAACTTTATCAGAGCCGAGTACGGTGGTCCGAAATTAGATGTGCTCTGCCCGTGTAGCAGTTGTATGAATTCAGTTACAAGACCCCAGTTAACTGTGCAAAATCATCTACACTTGTATGGGATGTCGGTCACATATACTAGGTGGTTCATCACGGTGAAGATGTGAACGTCAATGTTATTGACTACGTGGAAGCAGTAGATCACCATCTTGATCTGCCTGATGCTCAGGTGGAAGAGGAGGAGGAGGTGGTGGTGGCGGAGCCAGTGAGTTTGACCAACATTGAAACAATGCTACGAAATGCTCGTGCATTCCGTGAACTTTCACCTGCAGAAGAAAAACGGTGGGCCCGCATGTTGGAACAATGCAACGTTGCTGTCACCCCAGGAAATAAGCTGTCAGTATTCTCAGCTATGGTCACCTTTCTTCAGGTGAAGACATCTGAGCGGATGACCAACAAATCATTCGATGCGATGTTGGCTGCTTTCCGCAAATCTTTCCCAGATGCGTCTGAGCTGCCACACACCTACAGTAAAATGAAGAATTTCCTTTGTGCAGTTGGAATTGGATATGATATGATCCATGTTTGTAAGAATAATTGTGTTCTATTCCGGAAGGATTATGCCAACTTAAGTGAATGCCCGAAATGCAAATCATCAAGATAGAAAGATGGCGATGCTGTGAAGAGGATTCCTCATAATGTTCTGACACATTTTCCAATTACACCAAGATTGCAGAGGTTGTTTCATGATGCTGAAACAAGAGAGGATGTACTGTGGCATTCTAGGAACCAGGAGTACAGAGATCAGAATGTAATGAGCCATCCATCTCATGGTAGTGAGTGGAAAAGCTTCAATGATAAACACAAAGAGTTTGCTGCTGACCCGAGAAACATTAGACTTGGCTTAGCTTCAGATGGATTTAACCCATTTGGCCACTAGAGCGCCACATATAGCATGTGGCCAGTGCTTGTTATCCCTTACAACATGCCTCCAAATGTCTGCACCAAAGAATCAAACTACATGATGGCCTTGCTCATCCCAGGTCCAAAAAGTCCTGGAAAGGATTTTGATTTGTTCATGGAACCTCTTGTGGAGGAACTTCAACAGCTATGGAAGGGTGTTCTCACTCGAGACCTATATAGCAGCCCACCAGCTGATTTCTTTCTGCGTGCTGTTATAATTTGGTGCATCCATGATTATCCGGCTTTGGGCACTATGTCAGGGCGAACGACACATGGTTACAATGCATGTGTTCGCTGTGACAGGAATCCGCTGTCATACGCAATACTTAGCAAGATTTGTTACATTGGACACCGTCGTTTCCTTTCCAAGGACAAGCCGCATCCTAGAAAATACCGAAGACATGTGTTCAATGCAAAGCATGAAAATTGTGATGCGCCAAAGAGGCTCACCGCCGATGAGTTGCAAGTGGAATTGGAGAAGGTCAGGCATATTACACCAGGAAACCATCCTGGTAATGGTAGCGGGAAAAGGAAGCGTGGCAAGGCAGAAGAGAGATTATTGTTTACCTGCAGGTCCACTTTGTGGGACTTGGAGTATTGGAAAGATTTGGATCTGCGGCATAATCTGATGTGATGCACATCGAGAAAAATATATGTGACAGCATTATCGGCACACTTCTTAATATTGAAGGCAAGACGAAAGATACCTTAAAATCTAGGATTGATTTGACACACCTGGGTATCAGAAAGGATTTGTAGGTGCAAGATGAAGGTAAACCACGGGATATGGCACCAGCTGTGTACGTCTTGGACAAGGTAAAAAGAAAAGAATTCTGCGAGGTCCTGTCACGTGTGAGATTCCCACATGGATTTGCTTCCAACCCTGAAAGGAGAGTCAGTGCAGATGGAAACAAGGTACAAGGGTTGAAAACTCATGACTGCCACGTCCTACTTCAAAGGGTTTTACCTGTTATCCTTAGAGGATTGGGCCGCCCTGAGTTATACAGAGCAGTTGCAAAGTTGGGACAATTCTTCAGGGAACTCTGCAGTAGAAATATCAGGATAGATGCTTTGGAGCGTCTTAGAGACAAGATACCAACTATCCTATGCGACCTTGAGAAGATACATCCTCCAGCCTTCCTTGATGTGATGGTGCATTTGGCTGTTCATCTACCTTATGAGGCACTACTTAGAGGTCCAGTATAGTATGGCTGGATGTACCCTATTGAAAGGCGGCTAGGCACTTTCAAGGGCTATGTTAGGAACAGAGCTAGACCCGAGGGTTCCATTGCAGAGGCCTACATTGCTACAAAAGCGTTGACATTCTGCTCAAAATACATTGAAACAGCTGATCAGCTTAGCAAAGAGGTGGGTGAAGACAATCCCGGGCTCAATGTTTTCGATTATTCTGTTCAAGTTACAGGGAAGAGTCGACAAGAGGACAAACCTAAAGATTTGGACAAAATGGTTTGGTATGTGTTGAATAACTATCCTGAGATACTACCTTATATCAAGTAAGTGCAGTACTGCAGCTTATACATCGTAATATACTAAACTTGCAGCACATTCTTATATATTTAGATGTTTGACGCGATCACTATGTTGTGCAGCATCTACAAAGAGGAGTTACTGCCGCAAAATCCAAGAAACATTGACAAACTGGTTATGGCAGGATTTGCGAAATGGTTCAAGAACCATGTAAGCTTTTGAAGTGCAATGTCAGTTTTTTTAATATATTGAGTACATAAGATGATTAGCTTGTCTATTTTCTAACCATAGGTTAAGAAGATGCGGGAGGATGGGCAGGCAGTTGATGATGCCCTTTATTCACTAGCAATGGGTCCTGATACTCGGGTAAGACATTATGAATCTTGCGTTGTTGGAGATGTGCGCTACAACACCCTTGCACGAGACGAAGGCAGGAAGACACAAAACAGTGCCATCATGAGCATGGATACGTATGACAAAGAGACAACTGAAATGTATGCCAACATAACAGACATTGTTCAGTTGCAGTATATCTCCAGTTTCGAGGATCATCGGTGTGTGGTTCTGTTGTGCTGTCGTTGGTATAACCTATTTTCCAGGATCGCAAAACCCAGAGCTGATGATTATTTCAAATCCATCAATGTCAAGGCGGCGTACTAGACCAACGAGCCTTTTATTTTGGCAAATCAAGCAACACAGATATTTTTCTTGGAAGACACATTTGCACGTAGCGATGACTGGAGAGTATTGCAAAGGTTTGAGCAGAGGAATTCGTTTAATGAAGTTGCACAACAAGATGATGCTTACACTGCTCCTGATGTACAAGATAACACAGATGTTCCTAATATCTTTGAGAACCATCACGTCAATGACGCCGGCAAAAAGATTGCCTGTCGTGCTGTGGACATACAAGAGTTGATCAAGAAGAAGCCAACGTTCGAGGATGTTGAGGACGAAGAAGAAGATGACACCGTGGGGAATTACGATTCAGACTGATACACATGACGAAGATGTTGACGCTGCTGCTGCAGATGATGATTACATTGCTTTTGTCGTATTTTCCTGTCAGAAGACGTTTTTTATCTACTATGTGAAATTGTGTTTGCTATGACAACTGAAACCTGATGAACATGTTGTTTAGTATTTTGCTGTGAGAACATCACTTGTTATGTATGCTGATTTGTGTTTGGTGATTGTATGACAACTAAAACATGATGACATTGTTGTTTAGTTGTACTCATATTTGGCTGTGAAACTTGAATTTGATGACATAGTTTGCTGTTGGACTGCAATTTGCTCGACTCTTCGAATGACAACAAAGCTGACCCGACAGGGCCTCTGCTATTTATTTATTTATGAGCAAAAGGGGATACCCCCTGATTTCCGTTAATAGAAATCATTAGATGTTCACAACACTACGCCCAGCCTGCTACACAGTTTTCATTCATTACTAGTTTCAGCAAAGTGCTCATGTCGTAGCCACTGAATACATCACGAGTGCTACATACACTGCAAATAAAGAGACAATCATCCTACAGAGCCCATTGATTTTGCCCATTATCTTCACAAGCTCTTTCATCTCCTCATTGCTGTCAAGGCCGTTCAGTAGCTGTTGCTTGGCCATGATCAGAGGAACTGCATCTTTAACCTTCTCTCTGCATCTTCCTCTTCTGCCGTTCCTTCAGTTACATGTCCAACACCCCAACCTGCTGGTATTGGGATTCCTCGGCTAACCAAATAATCAGCGTAGTTGCATTCCCCCACATCAGCAACTTCCAAATACAAATCACACGAATCTTCCCTTTTCTGCACGAATCAAATTGGAAGATTATCAACCAAACTATTAAAAAATCACCAACTGAAAGCAGCAGAACAACACTTAAACATATTATTACCCCATGATTCGGGCATTTGTAGAAGACTCGGCCAGGGATGAGGATTGTGGTTGAGACGCGATGGATGACCCTGCGTGATTTGCAGCAGTGGCACCACACCAACGGCAGCGGGTTGCGATGAGCAATCGGCTGCGGTGCGCGTGCCGGCGGGGGTGTGATGAGACCCACAGGCGATGGTACGGGTGGCGACTTGGCGCATATCTGGTTGTTGCCTGCTGAAGAGCAGGTGGACGAGCAGCCGGCGGACATGGTTGCTGCGGCCAGCTTCTGATGCTAGGCAGAGTAAGTAGAGAAGAGGAGAAGCGAACGTTGGATATGTCAGTTTCATTACTTGCAGAGTAGCATAGCACCATATATAGTCATAGTCTAGGTTTGGATTCGAACCAGCTACAGGAGCACGTCTCTCTTTTTTCTAAAACTCGGCAACGTCTCTTTACTGGTACACTAGCTTGTTCTGTACGCCTTCCCAAGACTTTGATTTTCTTTCCCTTTTTTGCGAGGAAGGAGGAGGACAAAATTGAGACTTCCTGGGACTCGAACCCAAGACCTCTCGGTTGAAAACCAAGGGTGCTAGTCACTTATGTGGCGAATGTTCCCTGTGAGGAGGACGGCAGATGAACGCATTTTCCTCGCAGTTTTCTTCCTATATATAAAAAAGTATGCTACTTGGTGTCCTCTTAGTCAACAAACGATTGTGCCAACCTTGACCGTTGGATTGACATTCAACGTCTGTCGCGTTTCTTCAGTCTCTTCTTCCTCGAGCCGCCAAAGCCAAACCAGCGCCGGCGGGACCGCCTGCTCCCGCCTCCCACGGCTGGCTGTGATCTTCCGCGACTCTTGTTCGTTCCCGTCCGAGGCCTCACCATCGTCCTCCGCCTTGGTTCGCTCGCCGCGGCGCCGCCCTCCAGTGTTGTCAACATGGTCAACAACCGAGAGGAATAAGGAGATGACTGTACATGGTGAGGATGACAGTAGGGATCCAGCAGCGCATGCAGTAATTTTGTTTTTTCGGGACGGAGAAGGGTATCAACTGGGTTGTGCGGGACCCATGGCCCGTCTAGCCCAGGCTTTTATTTCATATGTTTAGCACATGACCAGCCCAGTTTGTTTTTTTCCTTTCTGAAAAATGGCTAGCCAGCTATTTTGTTTTTTGCAGAATAACCAACATAGGCCTACTTGCTTTTCTACGCCCTGCTGGGCCGGAAATCTTTCAAGACGAGGAGGGATGCATTTTGCCCAGAAAATGGGCTATAAGTAATAAGAAATGGGCTATAAGTAATAAGAAATGGGCTATAAGTAATAATAAATGGGATGTAAAATGAAAAAATACAGCAAACGGGCAATTAGTTCCAAAATACTGTTTTCTTTCGGATTTTGATATTTTAAATTTCATTGTTTTTGTGCAGGTAAAATTTCATTGAATTTAAATTAAGGTATATTTAGATTTAAAATTAATTTGAATCTGGCTAGAAATTTTGGGGCTGTATGCTGTTTGGGACAGATTTGGAGGCTGACTTGTGGGTCTACTAGGTTGACGTGTACTTTGGCTTTGTCAACTTAGTCCACAAACGATTCTAGCAGCAGTGGCCGTTGGATGTTAATCCAACGGCCGTGCTGCTTCTTCAATATCTGATCTTCTTGCTCCAGCCGCCCAAGCCAGCTCCGCTGGGACTGCCTGCTCCCGCCTCCCGTGGCCGGCTGTGCTGCCGCACAGGCCGCACCGCCCCACCCTACTTCATTGATGGCCAGGCCATTCCTCTACTCACCCACACCTCCTGTTATTTTCCAGCGAAGGCAGTCAGACCAGTAAACCCTCGTACTCCCCACCGCGTGGGCAACCATTGCCGAGTCTTCCCCGGCTCCGTGTCGTTCCCTTCCTAGGCCTCGCCGTCGTCCACCGCCATGGTGCTCTCGGCGCGGCCTGGTCAACGTGGTGAACGAACGACATCCATCGGCCGTGGACTGTACGTGGAGAGGCTGACAGCTGGGTCCACGACCGCACACAAGGAAATGCCTCCTTATTATGCGCAAAATAATGATTCCTCCACCTGACAGCTGGGACCCACCGGAAGGGCCTCTGTATTTCGTGAAAAAAACGTTCCCCCCGCTGACATGTCGGACCCACCAGCTATATCTTCGCACGCAAGGAAGTGCCTCCTTATTACGCACAAAAAAATGAATACCCCCCCGCTAGCTGGGACCCATATAGTGGGAGGATGACTTGTGGGCCAACTAAGTTGACGGGGACGGAGGGCTTTGTCAACTTAGTCAATATGAACGATTCTAGCTCCAGTGACCGTACGATGTCCATCCAACGGCCGTAGTGCTTCTGGTCTTCTTGCTCCAACCGCCAAAGCAGTGCCGGTCGTGCTGCATGCTCCTGCCTCCCATGGTCGGCTATGCTGCCGCGGAGGCCTCACCGCCCCCTAATATTCCCATCGCTGGCCAGGCCCTGCGGTGACGGCAGCCTCACACCGTAGCCGAACCAGTGAACCCTCGTACTCCTCTCCGCGCGGGCTTCCACTGCCGCGTCTTCCCCGGCTCCGCGTCATCCCTTCCTAGGCCTCGCCGTTGTCCACCTCCGTGGTGCTCTCGGCGCGGCCTGGTCAACGTGGTCAAGGAACGACTTCCATCGGACGTGGACTGTATGTGGAGAGGCTGACAGCTGGGTCCACGGCCGCAGCAAGGAAGTGCCTCCTTATTACACGGAAAATAATGATTCCTCCACCTGACAGCTGGGACCCACCGGACGGGCCACTGTATTTCGTGAAAAAAACATTTTCCCCTGACTGCTGGGACCCACCAGCTACATCTTTGCACGCAAGGAATTGCGTCCGGGCAAAAAAAATGATTCGCCCCCTGACTGTTGGGACCCACCAGCTACATCTTCGCACGCAAGGAAGTGCCTAACAGTCGGGACCCACCTGGTCGAAGCGTACGTAGCGTTGTCATTCTGGTCGCGAACGTGTACGTACATATATACTGGTCGATGTAGAGGCGCGCACATGTCGTAGTAGAGGCGCGCACGTAGCATGTACACGTACGTACAGCGGCCAGTGTGCAAGAAAGAAAATACGGCCACGTATGTGTACATACAGGCGGGGTCTCGAACGCCTACTCGCGCATACGTACGGCCAGGGCTCGTGTACATAGCTGGGTCGGAATGGAGAAACAGCGTCGTCGTCGTGTTCATGGGGAGGCAACGGAATGCGTCGTGTTCATGGGGAGGCAACGGAATGCGTCGTGTTCATGGGGAGGCAACGAAATGCGTCGTGTTCATCAGGAGGCAACGGAACGCGTGGGAGCCAACCGGCTGGGTCAGAACGGAATGCGTGGTCGTATTCATCGGGAGGGCTTGGACGGAACAGGTGATGGAAACGAGGCCTGGCGTACCGCAGAACGGAGGAAACGGCCTTGTGTTCGACCGGCCACGTTCGAAACGGGATCCTATTGATCGGGAGGGGTGTAGCGTACCGCAAAACGGAGGAAACGGACCTCCTACGGTCGAAATGGGGGTCCTGTTGATCGGGAGGGGTGTGGCGTACCGCAAAACGGAGGAAACGGACCTCCTACGGTCGAAACGGGGTCCTGTTGATCGGGAGGGGTGTGGCGTACCGCAAAACCGACGAAACAGACTTGTGTTGGAG
>NC_057814.1:65251979-65253531 GCF_018294505.1 Triticum aestivum | reverse complement strand
AGGCAGCATCGATCGGCTTCAGTTAGCAGCAGTAGCGAAGGAATCGCTCGATTGGGTTCAGTTAACAGGCATTGATTGATCGCTCGAGTTCAGTAACGCGTAGCCTGCAGTGCAATCGCTCGGGTTCAGTTAGAGCCAATGCCTCGCGCACACGCGCGTACGTGTATGAGAGAAACGCGCATCGCTCGGCCCCCGAACTCCCACCGTAACCGGGAACTCCCCGAAATTTTCCTCGCCCTCGCTTCTACCACGGTTTTTTCCGTCATGGACAGCCCAAAGAATGTCATGCAGCTACGTCTCCGGCCTACCCAGGACGAAAAGCCCATTTTCTGTCATGATTTTTTGTCATAGAAGTAGGAGCCCACCACATCTATGATGATACCGAGTTTTGTCACTATTATCGTCATAGAAGTGTCATATGTATGACAGAAAAAATTTCGTTCGGCCCAAAATGTCACGGTGTCTTTTTTTGTAGTGTATGTAGTACGCTTGATATGAACCTCGCTCTCTGTGGGTGTATGGTTTACGGTTTTTGAGGCATGTGGCACATCAAAGTTGTGCATTTTGGGTATTCAACATATATATGTTTGCCCCACGTGCAAAGCGGTGGTGGTTGCCCTCTCTCACCCACTTAAGCGGTTATCAGTGATATCGATGCTTTCCATCTGTGGGCCCGCTTGGTCCATCACTTCTTTTTGCCTGACAAGAAGAGAGGTTAATTTGACTTAGGAGGGGATTATTATTTTTGCTCTGGGCTGACATGCATGATACACTTTGAGCACACACATATGCATGTGTAGGCATGAATCCCTCCCATCGAGTCGAAGTGGCTAGTACAACGACACCATCATGAACCGATATCACTCTGTGTGTGGAGCTAGTGTATGATTTTTGACACACGCGCCAGATCAATGTTGTGTATTCAAACATGCATGCACACATCACCTCCATACATATGCATGTAGTGGTTGCCTTCGAACGATACACTCCCTCGCGTGGTTATCGGCGACAAGCCTATATATTCGTGGGCCCGCGTGGACATCCATGATCACCTTAATTGACCAACAACAAGATAGGTTACCATGGCAGATTCTTCATTTGGTTAGTGTTATCGTAGTATAGGTCATGGTGAGATTCAGACCTAATTAAGTTTGAGCGCATATACTATGCACGCATGCATGCATATATGAATCCCCGTCGTTGGCTTGAAGTGTGGTGTAACATACATATGCATCGTCAACCTAACCCTCACTCAGTGTGGGGATTTCTAGTTCGAAATCATGGTGCCACATCAAAGTTGTTCATTGTTACTCAAAGACACACCTCTCCATACATATGTTTGGGCCACATGCATGCAGTGGTTGTCTTCGGGGACTAGCTACTTGCGTGATTATTGGCGAGCTAGCCCATCTCCGGGGTCACATGGACGGACATCACTTTGACCAACAACAAGAGAGAGGTTGTACGACCAAGGTGGATTATTCTTGGTCCGTTTTATGATCCATCTTGGTGAGATATATGCCTCTCTGGCCCGCCGACTGAAAGTTTGTGT
>NC_057814.1:65236411-65250997 GCF_018294505.1 Triticum aestivum | reverse complement strand
GTGCCGACACGGGGGAGGAGGGGGGCTGCTAGCTACTTCGCACTTTGCTAGGTGAACCTCGGTTGAGGGGGAGGGGGCATGCATTCATAGCTTAGGATTCCCTTCGTGCCGACACGAGAGGGTGGGAGCAAGAAATATTGTGCGCTTTGCGAGAGAGGTGTCACATCGAAGTTGCATTTGGTATTTGAAAATCAAACCACCCTTTTCATACATAAATTTGGTCCACATGCAAGTGTGTTCGTGTTATGACCCTCTCCCGCGTCATTTTTCGCCAAATTTATGAATATTAGAAAAGTCGGATGACGCAACAGACACGGTTCACTCAAACTAACCGTGTGCCACACCGGTGCACCTGTCACGCACACATCCGCACAGTACATTGGGCTCCACGAGGCTCCCCCTCTCAAAAATATCTGCCCGCTTCGAGGGATTTTCTGTTTCATAACACACGGTTGTTATCTCCGGACCGTGTGCGATATTTCTTGTTCCCAATCCCGCCTGCATCGAAAATATCTGCCCGCCTCGAGGGTTTTTCTTTTTCATAACACACGGTTGTTATCTCCGGACCGTGTGCGATGCACTATCATCAAAATTTTCAATAGCCCGGCATTTCACTCCCGCGTTTGACTCCCGCGTAATAAATTTTCAGTACCCGCGTCATTTCCTCAAACACGCCGCGCCCCCCCTCCACACACACACACACCAAAACATCCTCGGGCGTGCGCGCGCGCGCGCGCACACACACCCTCCCTCGCTCGAAACCCTGGCAAAGTCCCCGCCGCCGCTGCCGCCGCAGCCGCTGCAAGGCCTCCATTGTCAACATCTATCGGTTTGCCCGTGCAGCTTACCCACTGATCTCCATACCCAGGCCGCCATGAGTTTCTTAGATGACGCCTGCCAAACGCCCCCTTTCCCACAAGTCTCCATCCCCATCCCCATCCCCCACTCCAGAGCATCGCAGCCTAAGCCCGGCTACGCTTCCCGTGGAGCTCAAGGAGCGACTTGCCCAAAAGAGGTGTATAGCGGTCTCTTCGCCCGACGTCGCCGGGGAAGCTGGCGACCATTACTGGCGGCAGGCACTCAAGCAGCGGGCTAGAGTATGCGGGCATGTCTCGTCCGCCGGCTACGACATCGAGGTCATCGACAGGGACGCCCTGAGGCGGGCTGTGTCACAGGTTAAGTGGCCCACCCCAACCCCTCAGGTTCAACCGCCGTCGATCTCATCCATGGCCCCGCCGCTGATCTCCTCTGGCTCGCTGTCAACAATTTGCCATTCTACATCGCCATCGAGCCCCTTTTATCATTTCTGAAGGACACGTTCTGCGACGCTGGCTTGGGATCCACAGCTTCCAAGTCAGACCCCATCGACGGCGACTACGAGGAGGGCACCCTCTCCAGCTCGTCCAAGGGGAAAGAGCCCATCTGCTCTTCCAAGGGGAAAGCGCCCGTCTGCGACATCAGGGAGCGCACCCTACAGCCATGCTCTTCCAAGGGGAAGGAGCCCATCTGCGACAACATGGAGCGCATCCAGGGTCCGTGCGGGAACGAGCCCATCTGTGATAAGTGAGGAAACCCATGATTTGTTTATTTTAGTTGTTCACAATGTGATGTTCTATATGTGCAATTATTTACTGTGCAGTACATTTCATCAATCCAGTTTTAAATATACCGATAGGAATGCATATATTTGCTTGCTGTTAAGCCTGTTATAGCTAGCATATGCCTCTTTTAAAGTTTTTTGATTGTTCAGTTGTTTGTAGTTAGCATATGTGTAGTTTCAAGTGCTATCTTTGGTTGTTCGTAGTATGCCTTGTTTATTCCAGTTATTCACAACGTGATGTTCTATATGTGCAAGTATGAACTGTGCAGTTCAATTTCATCAGTACCAGTTTCAACAATACCACTATGAATGACTACATTTGGTTGCTGCATCTTGTAGTTAACACGCCTTTCCATTTTTATTTTACCATAACCAGTGTACTTAGACCGGCACAATACCAGTTTGAATGACCATCTTTGCTTGTTGTTAAATGTTAGGCCTGTTGCAGTTAGCACACCTTTCCACTTGTTTTGCTTTACTAGTGTGCTTAAACCTGCAGACTGAAGCTATCTTTTGGAGATTATTTTGTATGCCATGTGTAATTTTGGTTGATGTTTAGCCTGTTGTGCTTAACATGCTTCTTGATGTACCTACACAGGACAATTTTGGGAACGACTACTGTTTTCCATCGAGGTTAGTTTCATCCCATCGCTTATATCTGCTCACTGTTCAGGATATCCGTAGCTGGTACCATATAGGCCGGCGGCTGATAAGGGACTAATCGGTGAATCGGACTTTTAACTGAATATATGTGCAACCCATTTTTCCTTAGGTTAACTAGGGCCATATATAATATATCTGAGGCTACATAGCAACATGCACTGTACTTAATGTCTAAATATGCAATCCTAGGCTACATAGCAACAAGGAAGAGTGTTACATTAATGTTCTAATGATGTCTAGATATACGTAGAAGAGCAGCAGCAACAACACAGCCCTATTTGGATACTCAACTTAGCTAGAGGTTAGAGTTAGTTTATAGCTCATTACTAACCCTGAACTAACTCCATCCAAAGAGTTGTTTGGATGGCAGGGTTAGATTGACAATAAATGCACTAGGAGAACTAGCTCCAATTAGCACCTCTTGGGTTGGTACTAGTTTTTTGGGTGGGTTATAGATGCAACTAGCTCAAACTAGCCCTCATGTTTAGATATACTTTAGGGCTATTTGAGCCTGAACTAGCTCAAACTAACTATAACCCGTGGATACAGCAGCAAATAATTCTTAAGAACGAACTAAACTCCTTCTGGACCATAATATAAGATGTTAATTCATCTAATATGTGAGTATATTAGATGTTATAAGATACTCCCTCCGTTCCTAAATATTTGTCTTTTTAGAGATTTCAAATGGACTACCACATACGGATGTATATAGACATATTATAAAAGAGTGTACTACATCATTGTGCCATTGCTGTTTAGCTTCTAATATTAACTTGGTGCTTTTAGGTACATATGTCATTGGTAAAGATCCGCGTTTTGACCCTTTCTGCGTATGGGGCAATGAGATATCGATGAACCAGCATCAAGTGAGGAAGCTGATAAAGATTGTTAGTAAAATGGGTCCAAAGATGGCAATTAAACTATTTGTTTACACTTTATCCAAGACAACAGTGAACTGCAGGATGGTAAGTAAGAACTCTGCAGCCTTCTTTTTACTGCCCATAATGAGTTGTGTTAGATGGCAATGTCTGAAATCTTATTCCTTTGCAGTGGTTGCCAAAGCAGTTTACTCAAGATTACCTCTCAAACTACATGATTGGTGGGCATGCAAAGGTTAAAGTATTTCTACCAGAACACGATGATTATCTAGATGTTTTCATGAATACCGTGAAGGATGGGCGCCCGGCCATCACAAGGGGTTGGACTAGAGTTGTGCGTGCCTTCTACAGGGAGGAGGGCACAATATGGACATTCCGCTTCACCTTGTTCAGCAACCAGAATATATTTCGCCTCTTTCTTTATCGTCTTTAATAGTACAAGTATACAATTGTGGTTCATCATTCTTTATTTGGTTCTTATGTAATTCTTGAACATATGTACCTATGAATCGAATAATGCATTGGTTGTTTGAACCTGATGGATATGAATAAACCTGTAGCATACATTGAAATTCAAATCCAAATTCGGTACAATTTGAAAAAGCAGCAATTAAATTACGGTGAAATTACGTTCTTCAGGTTGTTACGGCACACACGGTTGGTAAAACACAAACGTTTGCGATATGCACCATTATCTGAGACGATTCACAGAGAGGAAATGTGTGCAAGCATGCACATAGTTGTCGTTTGCAAAGCGTGTGCGATGTCAGACAATATCACAAACGGTGCGGGCAAACTAAACGTTTGTGTTAGTTGCCTTATCGTACACGATTCGCAACCATGAACTGTTTCTGATGAAGTATGCATCGTAAACGTTGCACCACAGAATAGTTGTCGTGTACAACGATGTTACGACGGTCTGACGTTTTGTAATCCTGTCCGACACTCGTACGACGATTAGCTAATCTTGTTAACGGTGAACCGTTTGTGATGGGTCGCGCATCATACACGTTCTATAATAGTGAACCGTTTGTGATGGGCCGCGCATCATAAACGTAGCACCACAGAATACCGACTGCGATGGCAATGCGAGCAGAAATGAGTAGGAGTACTGTAGGGGCCCTATCCCCGACGGTTTCTGGGTCGTGTGGGAAGGACCCCCCTATCGCCCACACTCACTTGGCGACGGTTCCAAATGCCGTCGCGGAAAGGGGTTTTAAACAGTTTGTTTAGGACCGACGCGCACCAGTGTAAACTACTAACAAGAAGATAAAATAGGAATTAAATGACACTAAGTTAGTAAAGACGACGCTTGAGTGGCAAAGCATTCTCGAGGGTTCTGGAATCACTACCACTAATATGAACTATTGTATCCTCTATTCATTGGTCAAATGCATAAGTGGGCGGAGCCGGGTACAGAACATGTTCTACTCTAGGTAGACTATGTGCCACGTACGCCACTACCGCAGCTTCCCCAAGCTGGTTATCACTATGATAATTAAGGATTTCCCCATGGATGCGACCTCTCTAAGGGTTCTCTGTTTATCCCCTATCAATTGCAACGGCGAGGAATCGAGGCTTTTACTATCACCTCGAATTACCTCAATATCCCCACCCCTCACAACGACAGTAATATACTTCACGGCAACAAGGCAAAACTGTGAGTGAGCGCTCCTCTCAACATTCACGAAGACTACTAACTCGAATCATAGAAGATATTGGATCACATCAAGTATTATATAGAGTTCAACCATATCCCTGAGAACTAGTACAACTACTCAAACATAAACATAAAGGTTAGGGACAAATTACAAGTCGGCATCAAGCCGGTTAAGGGAGAAGGCGTGGTGGTGTTGGTAGAGACATCAGTGTGGTGGTGATGATGATGATGATGGTAGCCGCACCAGTGGTGATGGAGATGGGGGCGGCACCGGTGACGGTGCCGGCGCAATGTTCGGTCCAGTGCTCATGGTAGCGGAGCCTCCTCCTCTTCCCTTGATGTGTGTCCCTCCTTCTCTGATGGTCGAGCAGTAATGGAGATGGTGTTGTGGATGAATGAGATGATGGAGACGATCCAGGCGGCGACTAGGATATGGAGGTGCATATAAAGGGTGCCTCCTCGGTCTCCTCCGTTGATGTGATGCATCCAAGGGCTCTAGATGAGCCTTATCCTCTCCCAATCTCTTCCTTATGAGCCAAGAATCCCGTGGGAACAATTGGCGATGAAATCGGTGAAGAATCCCGTCAGAAGAGACAAGTTTTGGAGTTGTGTGGATGTCATACGACCAGCCATGGTTGTATGGTACGTCGCCTTCTGTTCTATCCTCCTCTGGTAAAACGGCTGTCATTTCTTCATATAGACTTCGATTTTGACATTATTGGGCTTGTTGGATTCGTGAGAACGACGCCGATCCATTTCTGGTGTTATCTTGATTTGGACAAGTTTGGAAAAAATGACTTCTTCCAACCTCCAAAATGGCTATGTCTGGCCCCTCGGTGTCTCCGTATTGAACCCGTCTTTGATCCTTTCATCGTGATTGGTCCTAGGTTGCTCCAAAACACCTGTAGACACACGAAAAGGTTTTTTTAATAAAAACTGAAAAAATACTAAATGTGCAATGCTCACAGTGATAAGTGTAAGCATTGGTAATCATGCATAATGGACAACTATTTGATTCAATGCGGCATAATATATGAAGAGAACATGCAACAAATGAGCTCTATAAATGTGTAAAATATAGAGCCATCAAGATATCATTTGCTTATATTAAAATTATTTGTGTGGGGCCAAATCAAAATATATATACTTGCAGTTACACTTATCGTCTCCACTGCGTGGGGCCACTTGACAGGGACCGAAATAACCCATTAGCAGAAAAACAAATTGAGCCCATGGATTCAAACTAAGGAATTGATGCCTTTGTCAAGGTGACCACCCGGATAGCATGCTGATGGCTAGTCACCGCCTAAACTAGATGAAATGTTAGTGCTTGTCACGGTTTAGATTGGAACTAGACTAGACATGAAAGGATTCAATGGACAACTTCATAAAACATAAAGATAATACTTAATATCATTACAAGATATGCAGAATTCATACATAATTAACATGCATATTTCTAGAACCTAACAGAACTACTTGAACTTATTCATCGTCGTCGCTGCTGTCCTCCTTGCCGCCGCAGTCTGAGTCACCGCCATCGACATTCGGCCCATGTCTGGAGGATACTGTCTTCCGCATGGGACGTGGCTGTGGAAAGCTTGATGCCAACCGCAATGACGGCCCCTTTGGCGGCTCGTTCTGCATCGTGGATGGTTTCTTCGGCGCGCACGCCGTCGCATTGGAGATCTTGTACGCTTCCTCGATCTTTGTTTCGGCGACAGCGCAGCGGAGCTCCTGCAATATTGGGTCGAGTTCGTCGATCTTGCAGTGCATGTCTACCACTTGGCGGCGGCCTGCCTCCCGAAACTCGTGGACTCGCTCCAAGAGGCGGTCACACTCGCGACCTACCTCATCTACTTGACGGAGGACCTCAACGACGCGGTCCACCTCTGTGTCCACGGTTGTCTTCGCCCATATCCTCAGCCATAGGTTTTCCCTTCCTCGAGGATGAGCCGATCGAGTGCCTGACCCGGCGCCGTCGCTGAGGGGGCGGATCGGACGCAGCACCGGCTGGTGCCGGGTCGGAGGCAGGAGGGGGTGGGTTTGGTCAGACTCGCCATTGGGGGTTGAGGTGGCCTATGCGGCATGTCGCTGGACATGGAGATGCAGTGGCGCCAGCGCCGTGTGCACCATCGTCTATGGAAAGGGGGTTGTGTGGTTTTCTGTAGGATTCGCCGGTACTGTAGATGGAACCGCTCCTTATATTGACCGGTTGCCTAGTGTGAACCAGTGGGTACGTAGTGGAGGTGGTTGAAAAGGGATGCGAGGAGGCAGACATAGGTGAGGCGTCCATCATCCATCCGACGGTCGAAAAGGTACTGAATTAGCTACTTCTTTAATATACTTTAGGGTTCCCAGAAAATCAACACTCGAATGTGTAGAATGGATGAAAGTGGAACTAATGCTACTACCGTAATGATCATTGGTTCGATATCTCAAGGCCTCATGTTTTTCACTTTTGTATTTTTGATCGATTTTATTTAACCTCTCTATCAATTAATAAGAATTTTGTAACATGAAAAATCAATGGCACAATGCTTGATCAACACCCCTATTCAAATTTAAATGCGAAATGAGATTTTTTTCGCCAAATGCATGTAACCGTACCATGTCACAATGTCAAAGTTGACCTTCTATTTTACCATGCAGAGGTTCGTTTATTTTTCCTTCAAAGATGATGTGCATACACCCATAACATGACACCATGGCACTACATTTACATTTCAGTAAATGAAAAAATAAATAAATAACATGTTTACTCCCCTTCTTCACTCTGGCACAATACTCTCATTGATCAAACAATAGATTTCATTCAGTCACGGTGTGACTTTACATTCATACGATCAAACTACAATATTTAAACGGAAAAAAAAATTGTGCCGGCGGTGGCGTCTTGCATCGGCATTGGTGTAGTCCGGGACGTCGGGTCAAGCTTCAAGTAAGGCCAGAATGTTCTAGACTTCCACCTCCAGTATCCCATGCCGCGGAGGGCGATGTTGTTGAGAAATGTAGTAGAAAAGAAAAAAAAATCGCATCTACGCACAACCAAGATCACTATGAAGATGCATTACAGGTGGGATCATGATCGTTACCGTCACCGAGTTGTAGTGGAAGAAGAACGTGTCAGTGTAGATCGTACTTGGAGTCCCTCGAACAGTCGATCAAAGATCCTACGGACCGTCCACAAACAGTCCCTCAAACAAAAGAGCAAAAGCACGACCTCTCTACTTGGATGCAAGCATGTAGCCTTCATGATCCAGCAGCGCTTCACCATGCAGAGCTAATTGTCGCCGGAGAATTAGAGGGAGGATATTAGAACCATTTTGGGCTTCTAATTATGAGGATTAGAGGAACTAGACCAAGCTCTAATTAGTCAACTAGGACCAACTAGAACTAGGGCTAGAAGAACTAGAGGAGGCCCCAAAACTTGTGTCTCCAAAGGGCCAAAGTCCTCTCCAATTTGGTCTCCCCTTCCTTCTACAAGGAGGAAGGGGGTGCCTCCACCTATTTGGCCCAAGTGGCCCAAGTAGCTCTGAATCTCTTGGCCTTTTAAAGCCTGTTGATATTAAATTAAATATAAAAGCTTCCTAACTATTATTAGAGCCTTTTATTATTAATTTAACATCTTTGGGAATAATTTCAACCGATATATTATTTATCATTGATACCCGGTATTGCCCGATAAACCCCGAAACGCTTCCGGTTCCTCCAGTAACTATTCTGAATATTAATGAAATAATTAAACAAATAAATCCTCGATACTCTCATCCTACTAACACTCAGCAGATCATAATTGCCTTAAGCTTGTGACCCCATAGGTTTGGTAAAACTGTTCGATGAAATTTTGTCACCGTCCTTAATAAAGTTGGCTGAGTATGTTTACATGGGCCACTTTGCTAGGCCATGCGTTTAGCCCTGGTAAAAAAAGATTAAAAAAAGAAATAAAGGAGAAAGCAATGGCTGTGGTGCCTAGTAATAGACACACGTGCGCTAGGCACTAGCTATTAGCAAGTCCCATGATCGAACCCTCTGCCGAGCTCTACCCTGCCCGCATTTATTTGGAAGGGGGCCAAAGAAATGTCTCCACCTGCTGCCAACAGTCTTTCTTCGGAATTCTACTGAACGGGTCGATCCTCCCCTCCGTTTGTTTTAGCAACTTATCCTAAGGTCTCTTCGCCAAGAACTCTCCGGCAACGACAGAGGAACTAACCTGCCTGCAGTGGCGGGGCGGCTTTTTTTTTAAATAAGACCTGGACGATTATCCCTACCCTCGGTAGCTTACGAGTTTACGTCCATCCCTGGTCGGGTACTAGTCCTATGTGCCAGCATGCACAACAGGCGCAATGAGCCGTGGCTAGGCATGCATAGTGTACGTATAATGATGGGTCTAGACGCACAGTAACACCAGTACACGACCCGAAACGTGATCGATCAGGTCAACGTGTACTCATGTGCTGCGAGCGTCCAGCCGCGTACAGTTTTCATAATTAATCCTTAATTAGCCAGGATAAACATCAGCACACCCGACGGGAGGGATGAACATAAGCGCCTGGTTTGTAGGGAGGATCACGCTCGGCTTCAACAGAAAAACGGCGGCGGCCGTGCTGTACGAGCTGCTCCTTCGTACCCTAGCCTCTGGCTATAAAAGGCTCATCTCCTCCCACGTACAAGAGGGAGGCACGCACGCGTAGACGCCGCCGCCCTTCACATCCACGCACGATCAGAGAGAGGAAGGACTCACGCACGCACACATCAATCACGCAGAAACACACTACCTGACGCCCGGCGAGACGACGCCGGCGTGCACGGAGAGGAGGCCGGCGTTCATCCATCTACACCGGCGTGCACGGAGAAGAGGAGGCCAGCGTTCATTCATCTACACACAAGGGACCTCGGCGGCATCGACATGAACACCAAGTTCACTTTTCCGGATGGTGAGATGCTCGTCTAATTTTTCTCTTGTCTCTCTCCTTCACATCCAGCATGCATGCCGAGGTACGTGCCGGTCACCGGAGATGAGGCTCGTGTGATCCCGTCGCCGCCGCCGGAGACGACTTCACCGGAACAGAAAACTGCATCGGCACCGTCGGAGTTTGTCTACGCGAAGTCTTTCTCTTTCAGGTGTTATATTCTTGGCTGGAGATGACTTGGGAGCAGCCGGAGCTCGCCAACGACGCAGCCCAACCGCTAGCCCCGGCGCCCTACCGTGGCGGCTTTCATGGCGCTCGGGGAACACCCCATCGTGTACAGGTCGCGACACACAGATGGCGATGAACAGAGCCACGGTGAACAGGTTCATGTCAAAGGGTACACCGGTGTACAGGTTTTGCATCACACCCTTGGAGGAGACGGCGTGGCGGAATCGGAGCTCGCTGACGATGCAGCCCGAGACCCGCCTTTTCCATCACGGCGTACAGGTTTGGCATCACACCCTTGGAGGGGACGGTGCGGCAGAGCCGGAGCTCGCTAACGGCGCAGCCCGAGACTCGCCTTTCCCATCACGGCGTACAGGTCCTTGGTGGAACTAATATCCGCAACGACGTATCTAAGACCGGTTCCTCCTTCACGAGGCACGCGTCCCCGACGAACAGGTCAATGGCGTACAGATCCTTCACCGAGCCGGAGTTTGCAGCGACGCAGTACAAGACCGGTCCCTCCTTCGAGAGGTGCACCCACCGTGGCGAACAGGTCCACGGCGTCGCCGGCGTACAGGTCACCCTTTGGCGTAGCACCAGCCCAAGGCGACGCGGCCTCTACAACGCCACCTATCCACGGCCTCGTGAGGCGGCCTCCTTTGGCTTGGCGGACCGCCGAATACTCGGCGTCTAGCCGATACGAGGTGCCAACCACCCCGGCCACGCCAACGTGAGCGCGTGTCAGTTTTTACATGGACGCCGGTCTTCCTAAACTATTACTCCCGCAAGGCGTAGCCCCTTGAACACCCCGATGAAGCAAACGTTCGTCGAGAAGTCTGAGCGGAGCGCGACCCGTGCTACCCCAACACCAACAACTCCAACGCCGCCAAGACCGACGAGGCACGACGGCGAGGGCGGGCGAGGCCACCGCAAAGGCCACGCTACATGCGACGCGTGTACCGATGAGGACACGGGCTCTGCCGCCGCCCACGCACATATCACCATCATCATGCATGGAGGGCGCGAAGCGAAGACGACAAAGACGACCACACAGCTTAATCGGAGGTATCCCGTGGAGCAACCCGCGAGAGTAATTAACCGGGAGCCTTCCGAGGCCCCGAGAACCAGGAGACCGCAATCGCCATAGTCAGGCTGGCCGCGCTAGTAGGCCACGGAGGGCACTTTTTGTTTACAGGATCTTGTAATTTTGTTTCTCCAATGAGATTAATGAAATACTCGTTTCCCGCATCCTTTTATTTGTGTACTACGGTACACTGGCACGCCCGCATATTTACCCTTTCTCAGCGCAAGAGAGAAATACGCTCCCCTTCCCTTCTCCCGGAGGCCTTAGATATTTTTCTCATGTCAAACAAAAACATAGACATGAATGAAACTCCTTCGTTCAATGACCGATAGCGGAACCGTGGACGTCCATATCGATCCCTGTGATTACATGAATGACATTAGAGTGAAGCTTTGGTTATCATGAGATGTTTCCTTTGCTTCGCCATACTTCAAAAAATCCAGTATGCATCTATCCTCCTGAGTCATCACATGCTCATTATACCGTTATCCTCATTATCGGTTTTGTTTTTCTTTCTCGCTGTCGTGTTCCGGCATCCCCGTGATGTAGTCACCTGTTTCTGGCCATACGTTGATGGATTTTGTCACACCGATAGGGCCCTAACAATATTTCTTCATTGTTGGAGGAGCAAATCCCACTCTCGAGCTCTAGTCCCTTGTCAAACTTTCCGATGAACCTACAGATGAGATCTATTTTTCATGTATCTTTCGGTTTTGCCCATATGAAAATGTAGAACCCAACAATCGCCATTGTTGTTCCAACTAGGCTGCACAAATTACAAGAAATAAGAATAGTTTAATTTGACTTGTACTCAACAGTACCAGTTATAGAGAAGTATCCTTTTACTGGGATCAGAATTACAACATTGGAAGAAGTACATACCTCCCCACTGTAATTCTTCAAGTATGAAGATGGATTCCAACAAAAATTTAAACACCACAAATAATGGATTGAACATCGGAGGGTATGTTGGACGTCGCTTGGACATGGCCCACAAGATCATGCAATATCTCCCCGCCATTGCAAGTGCCCCCTATACCAAATGATTTCATGTTTTATTTCCAAGTAAATAATTTTGCAAACAATTTTTTAGTTAAGAAATGGCTTTTTTAATCCCTTGCAGTGGGAAGGTATGGGACGTAGTTAAACTGAGCTCGTGCTCATGTGAGATGGGTGAAGAGTAAAATTGATTTTTTTTAAACATTAAAAACAGAACTATTTTTTAATAAACTTTGACAGGTTGCAAAGTTTCATCGTTGGATGACATTCGTGGAAGACGCAGTAAGACAAACAAAAACGATGCTCCAAAAATGTTATTTTCAACAACATTTGTTTTGCGGGGCGAAAGAGAGTTTTATTCCATAATGATAGGGTTACAATCTCGAGACAATAAGTCCTCACAACACGGAGGGCTCGAGTTCAACTACATCGCAGTATAAACTTCGGGACGGCTATAAAATGCCAACTGATGCGCTACCCTATTTTTTCCCCTACTAATCTTCATAGAACAAACTCTCTAAAAGCCATATTTTCTCTAATCTCAGCAGCTAAGTGTCTAATCTCTAAAAGCCAATCCTTTCCCGTATCCACAAGAATTGAGTCATATGGGCCAGATCATACGTAGAGCCTCCCACACATGTTGAGCATGCACATATATGATAAGAGCATGAAAACTACTTTCCCTCTCAATACCGTGGACCAGGCAAGTATTGGACGCCGGAATATGTCGTTGGTTCTTAGCCAAATTAGTGGCCAATGACCCCGACGTTGTTCTCCATGCCATAATCCGCATTTTTAGGGTAACATGTGAAATCCAAATATTGCTCCAGATTGTACGCACACCATACTTGTGCTACTTGCTCCACTAGCATGCAGTACATCATGTGCTTCTTTTGCCAAACGAAAGGCCGATTTGACTTTAAACATGCCGTGTGATTTAGGAAACCAGCCAATGAAATCGCTTCTATTCCTAGGCGAAGTTCAAATTTTGAGAATTTCGACAATGTTCATTGGCCAGAAATGTTCCTCAAGGCGATCAATGATCCATGCACCACTTTCATTCAAAAAATCAGAAACACAGTTAAAACAACAGTTCCTCTTAGGAGTAATGGGACGAAAATCAAATAATTGATGGACCCAGGGGTCCCTCCATGTCTTGACCGAGGCCCCATCACCAATTCGCAAAATTATAACTTTTTAGTTCCAACCCATGCACTATGCCCTTCCAAACAGCCGAAGAGTGTCCTGTAAACACAGTATCAAAAATGCTACCATTCGGATAATATTTCGCCTTTAAAAAACGAGCACATAAACTTGCAGGGGCATCAATTAATCTCCATGCTTGCTTATCCAATAAAGCTTGATTGAAAGCTCTCATGTCTCTGAATCCCATACATCCTTTATTCTTTGGTAGCCTCAATTTATCCCAACTCAACCACGCCATCCTCTTTTTTCCATTCTCAACACCCCACCAGTATTGTCTCATCATCTTAGTTAGACCATCGCAAACCGAGACAAGTAAGCGAAAAACACTCATAATATACGTAGGAATCGCCTAGGCTACAACTTTGATTAGTATTTCTTTGTTTCCAACAGACATAAACTGTTCACTCCAATCAACTAGTCTTTTCCTCAATCTTCCGTGAGTTGTCTCAAACCTCCCTTTATGCATCCTCCCTTCTGGAACTGGGAGACCCAGATATTTAGGCTCAAATGCTTCACTAGTGATCTCCAAAATATTTTTCACTTCCAAAGATACCACTTCCGAGAAATTACTAGAGAAAAGGATGGAACACTTCGATGGGTTTATAAGTTGACCCGTAGCCAGTGCATAAGTGCTCAACAAACCTTTTACAATAGTTGATTGCTGTTCTGAAGCTCGAAACAACAATAATGAGTCATCCGCAAACAACAAGTGAGATATCATTGGTGCCCGGGGACATATTGTAAACCCATATAGTCCCTCCTCCAAACATGCTTTGTTGACCAAATGAGAAATGGCGTCGGCAACAAAGAGAAATTGAAACGGTGATAAAGGGTCACCTTGTCTGAGGACACAAGAAGGGGTGAAAGCCTCCAATAATTTTCCATTCAACTTAACCGAGTACTTCACCGAGGACACACATGCCATAATCTAAGAAACCCATTGTTTTGAAAAAAAAAACCACTTTACTAGCTCATGTTGCCACAAGGCTTCATTGAAATCACCACATACTAGCTAAGGATCTTGCGACACCGATTTCAAACGAGTGAGATGATCCCACATGCTGTGCGATTCTCAACCCTTGGCTCTCCAAATACAAAGGTCATACATCACTTTTTTATCACAACCCTTGTCCTCCATGGAAACATCAATAAAATGCTAACACCAGTCCAACACCATGACCAGTAACGATTCATCACAATATAGAGCAAGGCCAACACTTAGTCCCACAAAAACATTTCAAACCTAGCCTCCACCTTAGCTTTCCCATCTTAGCACCTACTTGCCTCATCTCATAGAGAAAGACAAGCTTGGGGACGTTGGTTTTAGAAATGACCAACACCTCAGGAACTGTCCG
>NC_057814.1:65221536-65236123 GCF_018294505.1 Triticum aestivum | reverse complement strand
CAGTTCCAAATCAAGGAATTCGTTGCTCCCGACGTGACTCCTCAAGGGAGCCCGCCAGATTAAGGACAGTATAACTGAACCCCTTCCCTGCCCTCTCACGCATCCACACTTTCTAGCCGTCAGGTTGTGTCATCAGACTGGTTTTTGGCCGTTAATTGCTGTGTAATCTCGTGCTTTGTCGCTAATGGGCCTGCTGTCCTTGAGGGCAGCTACTCCGGTGGAAAAATTGGTGCACTGTGGTTAACCGGGCCTGCCTCGCGCACAAAGCCCATCTAGCACCGCAACGATTCGGTCCGCAGCGCCAGTACAGCCGCCGCTCCCTTCCATATTCTCGCTCTTCTCGTGACCTCTCGTCTCTCTCACAACCTGGACGTACTCGGTGTGCCGCGGCCGTCGCGCCGATCTCCCACTGTAGCGCCGCCGCCATCCCCGCTGCTCCCTGTGTACCTTTCCAGTAGACCTAGATGGCAATGGCAGACAGGAGCGGATCACCAAGTGCCTCTCCCAGAGGAACACACACGGTGGTGGCGAGGACGGCGACGACAACTAATCTCACGAGCCGCGCTCCGGCTGGATCCCCTTCTCTCCGTTCGCGCCTCCATTTTCACCTCCCACAGTGTCGCCCACCATGGTGATGGAGACCATATTGGTTCACCTCAACGCTCAACCAGGTAAACCCTAACCCTACCCCTTTGCCCGATTTAGAAACCTGAATCCTCTCTCAAATCAAAACTTCATTGTTCTTCTTCGCTTCAGGATCATCTAGTGGGAAGCAAGCCTCATGTCCTGTCCTTCTTGTTTGGTCAATACGGGATTGGCTCCAGATTTTGAGTCCGGCGGCTGCAAATATGCAAAAATCTAACATCTAGATCTAGGGCCACGAGGGCGAGCGCTTGGTCATCCCCACACCCCGCAATTTCACTTGAACTTCGATAGTGGAACACCTATTTTTGGGCTACTTGTTCTGCGAGGATTTAAAGTAGCAGCTATATGCCACATTTATCTTATATGTTATTTGTGTTAAAAAAATTGAATTTGTTTATGGCTACCCTCCCAACTCTTTTGTAGATTTGACTGGGCCTATTTCATGTGCTTGGGTAAACAGACATGGACATTGGCACCCTTTACGTAGTTTAAGAGTGACACCAAGCTAATAGACAACGTCCAGATGGTGAATCTGCACTCATTCGACGCCAACTCACCAAGGCGACGAAGGCAAGCAGACACATATGCATTTGTTCTTGGGGTCTATTGGTCCTGGAGTGTGCTTGATGAAATGATAACAGTGTTGTGCTTTGTTGTGATGACAGATTTACAAGGTTGGAACACTGCTACAAGAACGACAACAGACGTAATGCACATTTTAGGTAGCAGTTAGACTGAATAGTACAGTTCAAGTATAATTCTGATTTGGTGTATTGATGCATGTTGTGCTTGATAGATCGTCTTGTAACCTGTTGGTGAATGCTCCTTCCCAAAGTGAGAATCTTATTGTTGCATAAAACAAAAAATATGGTGAAATCTCATGGAGCAATCGTCATGATGGTAAATTAGCACCTCACCAACCAAGCTCTTCCCTTCCCCATGATGGTTATGACAACGGCCATGACCAACACCACAAACCACACTCGGGGACGAGAACACACGTTTTTTTCATGCTGCGGCTAACCAACACCACAAAAAGAATAAAGTGAGGCTCCTGATACAGGATGGGGTCCAGTTTTTTGGGGAGAATGACAAGCTACGGATTGCCACGGAGTACTACAGGGCTTTGCTGGGACAGCCATCTCCCTCCTTGCCAACGGTTTACCTATCTCAGCTATATGGCAGTGCTGACCTTGGGGCGCTAGAAAAACCGTTCACATGGGCGGAGATTGCTACAGCCATCAAGAAGAGTCCGAACAATAGAAGCCCGGGACCTGATGGCTTTACAAATGAATTCTACAAGTGCTTCAAAGAGGTTTTGAAGGAGGATCTGATGCGTCTCTTTCAGGAATTTTATGAACTAGGCAGCAACTTTCACGCCATCAATGTAGCAAATATTGTGCTCATACCTAAGAAAGAAGCACCAACGGATATCAGAGATTTCCGCCCCATCTCCTTGGTACACAGCTTGCCCAAGCTGATAACCAAAGTGCTTGCTGCATGACTGCAACGCCTCATCCCAGCCATGATTCATCCGCTGCAGTCGGGTTTTTTACCTGGGCGATGCATTATTGAGAATTTTATGTTAGCAGCTGAATTGGTACAGCAAGTAGACAAGAGAAAGAAACCTATGATCGTACTAAAACTTGATTTTCGGAAGGCCTTCGATAGCGTGAGTTGGGATGCACTGCTCCAAATCTTTCAGGCAAGGGGTTTTGGGAGCCGTTGGAACCACTGGATTTCTAACATTTTCACGTCAAGCTCCTCTCAAGTCCTTCTTAATGGTCAGATTGGGGAGAAGATACAATCCAAATGTGGCCTCAGGCAGGGGGATGCACTGTCACCTTATCTTTTCATACTAAATGCTGATGTTCTACAAAGGTGTTGTGATAGAGAGCATCAAGCTGGCCTGCTCAAACATCCGCTCGGAGGGGTGGGACCGTTCCCCGTCCTATAGTACGCGGACGACACTCTCCTACTGATACAAGGGGATACACAGCAAGTTGGCATCATCAAGAGGATTCTTGAATCTTTTTCAAGCTTCACCGGCCTCTCAATTAATTTCCAGAAGAGTTCCTTCGTCCCTATTTGCGTCGACCCGGCAGTTTGTTAACAGATTGCTCAAATTCTACAGTGTCAACCGTCTGCCTTCCCGTGCACCTATCTTGGGCTGCCCCTTTCAGCGCACAAGATCACACATGGGCTGCTAATGCCTGTTATTCACAAAGTGGAAAAACGCCTCTCAGGTTGGCTGGCCACTTTCCTTTCTTGGGGAGGACGGCTAACTTTGATTAATGTTGTCCTGGCAGCGATCCCAAGCTACTTCATGGGCTGCTTCATCTGGCCGAAGCAATCCTTACAGTAGCTAGAGCAGATTATGAGGGGTTTTCTGTGGCAAGGAAAGAACCATGCACAAGGTGGGCAGTGCCTGGTGGCATGGGATTATGTTACCCTGCCGCAGCAGAATGGAGGGTTGGGCGTCCGTGACCTTGATGCACATAATTTGGCAATGATAAGCAAGGTCATGACAAGGATCCTGCAGCCCAGCGATGTCCCATGTTACCGGTGGTTTGCATCAACATATTGTCATAAAGAGATACCACTTACGGTGCGCAGTACGGACACTGTCATCTGGCGCTGCATCAAATCTTCTATTCAATTTGTCATACAGTCCACAAGGTGTGAGCTTGGAGATGGCACCACTATATCCTTCCGGTATGATCTTTGGATAGAGAATGGCCGGCTATCCCACTCCTTTCCAACCCTTTTCACCTTTGCCAGATGCAAGTCTTGCACAGTTGCCTCACAGTACGTCTCTGGACACTGGGCGATACAACTACACCCTAATTTGTCTTACACAGCGCTGCGGGAGCTCGAGAGGCTAACTCAGTTACTAAGCTGCATCCCACCAACAACTGCCAGAGCAGACATCAGGAGGCCGCTAGTGTTTGATAACAAGATTTCTACGGCTTTTTTCTACAAGATGCTTACATTCAGGGGCAGGGACTGCCCGTTGGCTCGTTACATTTGGGACCGAATCATACACAAACGACACTGCGTCTTCTTATGGCTGGCCCTCAAGGACAGGCACAACACCCGGAATAATATGATAAGGAAGCAATGGACGAGGCTAGTAACGCACAACGGATGTGATTTATGCCCAGCAGCCGAGACCATGCATCATATACTGCTTAGATGCAAACTTGCACAAACTGTTTGGGCAAAGGCCGGCCTCCTGGATTTGGCAGTCTCATGTGAGTCTACAGCAGATTTCTTGGCCTCTGACATAGCAAAGGAGGCACATGGCGCGGTATGGCATGTCTTCTTTGCAGCTGCTGCTGTTGCGCTTTGGCATGCTCGGAATGAGCAAATTTTCCACAACAAGTGTTGGACAGCTCGGAGGGTTCTTATTGAGGTGACCGACCTGATCAAGTTATGGGCACTGCGAGCACCCGAGGGAAATGTCAGAGATCGTTTATCTTCTTGGGCTGATGTAATGGTGCGAGAATAACTGCCAAGCTCTCCTTGTTCCTAGCTTTCTTCCTGCTTTACTTCTTTCCTTCCTTCCTAGCTTTCCTTGTTCTAATTCCCAGGCTTGGCGTTGGCCTGCTGCACGCTCTGTGCGGCGCTCACAACGCCTTCATGTAAAAAGACCACTGGTCACTCAGGCTACGGCCTGTTTTGAATGCATAAGGTAGAACATGATCTACCTTTTCTTTCAAAAAAAACAACGGCCATGACCTTCCTCTCTCTTTTGTACTGAAGTTTATTATTCTAGGGTCCGGTGCCTTGAGTCACTTTTGTGTTAGTGGACGTAGATGATAGTAGGATCTAGATAACCATTGTGTTTGAGTAGACTAAATGCAATAATCTTAAAGGTAAAATCAATCATGTTTGACTTTTTAAAATAGTTCAATGTGCCGAAATAGACAAAATGCATCAACGTTAGGCAGCAGTAATGTTTGTATCATTGGTTCAATCATGTCCTTAATATTCTATGTATTTTGAAAATTGTTCAGAGAATTACATGATCGAGCCAACCTATATATGCAACTTCATTTATGATAACTCAACTTCTAAAGGAGCTTCAAATCACAGGATCATCTGATAACATTTGTGCCATATACAAGTTATAAACATTGAAGGTACGGTAATCCTAACCTTTGAGTGGAAACAAGGAAAAGGTAAGCAGCAAGGAACCTCTCTGATAATGAAGAAACTATTAATGTAACATTTATTTTCTTGATTACTTGTCGGCTTGTGCTTTAAGGCTCTTGTATTAGTGTTTGGGCTGCTAATGGCAGAGCACCTGTGCTATTCATTATACTTGCTGATGCATTTTTTCACGTTGATTACAAGGAGATAGTTAGCTCCATGAATGCCAGGGAATTTCAGGATAATATTCCACTGCATGGATTTCATGATAGCGATATATTCAAACTCCAAGAGTTAATTTTTTGGAAAGCAGAAAGTGCTAGCCTCTCAAGAGGATAGCATATGATAAATGTTATGTGCATTTTTGCAGCTTCTCTTACAATTAATGTGCATAGATTGCTCATTTCATGTGGCCATGTGTTTACAAAATTTCTGAAATTCTATTTTATATGGGCCCGGCAAATTAACATGTTTCATGCAGCCATATGTGTGCTAATGAACATTCTATTTCTTTAGTTTTTGCTTACTTTTAACTCTCATGTCTGCGTTATCCTCGATGCATTTTATCTTCTTCACTAGAAGAGAATGTAACTTTTGTGTTTTCTATTTTTATTTTGTTTTCTCTGTCAATTTAACCGTGCATAAGATTGCCGTGTATGTTGCATACCTAGCAAATTGTATCTTAGAGCTTTTGCTTAGTGTGAAACCTCCTTCAATTAGTGACTCATATTGGTTTGTTTAAAATTTGACTTATGTAATTCATGTGCAATAAATTTTTAATAATATTATTACTTTATTACATAAATAGACGGGCACGGCAACGCGTGCCACCAATGATCTAGTTATGAATATGATCACCAGAGTTCAACACCATTCTCGCCCTCTTACCATCAGAGCTCGACGTTGTGGAAGAATTCTGGATATCATCACCGGTACCTGAAGTTATAGCAAGCAATGGTTCCTTTGCCTCGCCCTGACACTTGACCTGCACACCCCCTAGAAGAAGGCATTTCCTAACACCTTTGTCCTCGTCCATACTCATGTTTACATGATTGTCAATCCCCTGCCCTGCTGGAACCAACACAGCAGCAAGGTTTTTACTTGGGCAAGTTGTCGTATCAGTTAAATCCTCATCAACACTTGCAGCCGGTGGAGGGGCAAAAGCCCGACCACCTCCTCTAATCTCAGCTCTGTTCATGCTTGGTAGATCTGCATATAACCAATCCCCAAACTTCAATTCCTTTGTTGTGTAAACACCCAATGCACGGTCCTTATGCTCATGTCCAATTTTACCATAGTGCTTACAAAAATGTGCAAGTTTCTCGTATCTCACAGCATACACCTGCCTCTCCTTTCCTCTAATGATACTGACGTGCTTTGTTAGAGGTTCTTTGACATCATGTTTCACTCTAACCTCACATAATCTTCTTTAGAATTTCTTGAACTCCAAGATCTCACCAGCCTTGCGGATCAATTTTTCCACAATATCCTTACTGCAATACCCATCAGGAAGTTTCTGTGTATGCAACCAAATAGGAATATGAACGAACTGAACATCCTCCGCCCTGCTGAGTCCATCGTATGGTTGAAGAAGTACAACCCAAAATGTAAAAAGCCATGGCCCATGGAACATGGAACATGATCTGCTCCCAATCACCAAGGCATGAAGCCTGCACCACAAACAAATTGGCACCAACCGGCCGGAATCTCACCGGCTGCGCCGGGTTCCAAGCTGCCCGCATGTCCTTGAAGAACGCCGACTTGCTGAAGGTCTTATCAGTGTGCACCCGAGCAAGTGCCATCCAGCGTATGCGGTCATTGATCTCTGGAATTTTCTCTTTGATCATCAGATCATCGAACACCTCATCTTCTGGGTCAAGCTGCCCGAAGAAATCCTCTAGGTCATCCGTTTTGCCACCTCAAGACCCGCCACTCGCTGCCGAGCGTGCGTCCAAAGGGGTCGCCATCACAGCTTCCGTCTCACAGAAGCCTTGCAGATCGCTGGAGAGAAGGTAGGACTCAGCGGCGATCGGGATCGCCGAGAGGAGACAAAACCCTAGCCGCCACGCAAGGGAGGTGTTTTTGAGGAGGATATACTCACGTTATTTTCAACAGCATTTTGGAGCATCAGTTTTGTTTCAACAGCATTCTGGAGCATCAATTTTGTTTATTTTGCCACGTCTTCCACGAATGTTATTACACAATGAAACTTTTTAAGCACTCAAAACATTTGTCAATGTTTGCTAACAAAAGAATTCAGAATTTTTTTTCTTTCTCTTTTTGTGAATGTTCTCTTGAGCCGAACATGCCCTCACAATGCCACGCTGGCCGCAAAAGCATCGTGGCGGCCAGCGTGTACCATCCTCTATCCCTGTCACACTATCCAACAGTTTTTTTCAAACGTACTCCGGGACACCCCCTCTCCTGAACCACGCCCACAGAACCAACAGACGAACCAGGCGCATATTCGCATCTCTCCCCGTGCACCGCGTCCACGCAGAACCCCTTAGCGTCCTCCTCCCCAACTTCTTTCCCGCCACCAGTCCCTTATCCACCAACGGCGAGGCCCCGCTGCCTCATTCCCCGATCGGTCAGTCGCGCTCTCCGCCCGCCCCGATGTCCTCCTCCGATGACCTCGTCCGCCGGATCGCCGCCTTCTTCCCGCTCCCGCCGCCCCCGCAGAAGCAGCAGCTCTCCGGCGTCGCCGCCGCGGTCCTCAGCGCGGGCGGCCGCCTCGGCCGCGCCGTGGGCGACGTCTTCCGCCGCCTGCGCATCGACGACGGCCTCGACATCGCGTACGCGCGGCGGCACCGGAGGGTCGTCCCCGGCAGAGGCGGCACGATGGCCGACGGTGATGGCGCGCGGAGCAAGCAGGACCAGATCGCTGGCTCTGGTGCCGATAGTCCGGCGGTAGGCGGCTCCGGGCGGTTCGCGCGGTCGCAGGGGAGCATGGTGCTGTCGGCGGCGTTCGACAGCAGGACGAACGACGTGGAGAGCTCCGTGGCGGCCCGCGGCGACCTGTGGCGCGCCGAGGCATCGCACTCCAGCAGCAACAGCAGAGGCGGCGGCGATGGTGCCGCGGCGCCGCTGTTCCTGGTGCAGCTCGGCCCCGTGCTCTTCCTCCGCGACACGACGCTGCTCTTCCCCGTGCACCTCTCCAAGCGCCACCTCATCTGGTACGGCTTCGAGCGCAAGGTAAGCAACTGACGAACACACTGAATCTAAGATCTTATCTGCACAAGAGAGAAGCTAAGAGTATAAGATCTGATATGTGAGCAGAACGGAGTGCACTCGGTGTGCCCGGCGTACTGGACAGCTCGCCGGAGATGCTTCTTCATGTCGATGATCTGCCTCAACCCATTTGCCTGCGTGAGTGTTCGATCGGCGTTCTGAATTCTCTGTCCTGAATCCTGCATTCCTGATGATGACCAGTTAATTCCGTCACTGTCTTTGCCTGAACTTTCCCTTGGAAAACAATTGGGCAGTCGTTCATGGACATGCAATTCCCCAACGGGCAGCTGAGATACGTGGCCGGCGACGGGTTCACTGCCCGCGGATTCCTCCCCATCGGCGGCGGCGGCATCGTCCAGGCCCACGGAAAGTTCCCCGGGGAGAAGAGGCTCAGCTTCTCCTACAAGGTCAGCAGCACCCTACCCGATCCCTCACAAAATGTATCCGCATTCTCTACACACATCACAAACTAAAGTCAGAAACCCGATCGAGAGATGATCTGAGCCGAATTGCTCTGCAGAACGGCAGCGGGGGCAGCATCACCCCGACCGTCCAGTGGCCGGACAGGTCCCTCTCGCTGGGGCTAACCCAGGTGCTCTCCTGGAGGAGGAGCGGCCTCATGCTGCAGCCAGCGCTGCAGCTCAGGCAAGTTCACACACTTGCAGCCACTCTATGTTCTTGCTGCAGTTGATCCTGTCCAGATGGGGATCATATAACTAAGCTGGCTGCCATGATGTCTCTTTGTGATGAACAGCGTGTGCCCCACGTTCGGAGGGTGCCGGCCCGGGGTGTCGACGGAGCTGGTCCATTCGGTTAGCGAGGAGGCCAGCGTCGCCTGCGGCTACTCCCGCACCGCCTCCCCCTCCGCCTACGCTTCCGTGTCGGTCAGTCTTCTCCTCTGATCCACCATTTTTCTCATCGTTGAAGTACATTTGCACACGTTGCATACTTTTGGATGAACACATGGGTGCATTACTTGTACTCGGTACACATGGTTTTACTTCGTGATTCATCCATTGTAAGTAGATGGTAACGAATTGGTCTTGTTATGCGTGTGTGCAGCTCGGGAGATCGAAGCTGAACGGCAGCGCGTCGAGCTCAGGGCTGGTGTTCAGAGTGGACGCGCCGCTGCACGGTTTTGGGCGGCCATGGTTCTCCATCCAGATGAACAGTGGGCTCGAGTTCTGAATCTTTGGTTGTTGCAAAGGTAAATACGAGGCGGCATTGCGTCTCCACAAAGGCATGTATAGTCGATGCTAGTTTTGTACATATGGCTTGACAGAGGACTGGAACAGACCCTTTATATACATGGTACGAATCCTATGATTGGCTGAAACCGTGGAAAAGAACCATCAAATTTACATGGTCAGATAGATCTCTTGGCAGGAATTAATGCACCGCTCCTGCCCCTTCGGAGATTTCTGGGGGAAAAAGCTCTGCTGTAACAAATTTGTGTGAAGTAATTAAAAGAGGTAGCTAGATAGAAATGTTTTACTAAGTTGGGAAATTTCAGCCGGATAGTTTTGAATTTCAGTTTCAGAAAAAATTCAGTCATTACTGGATTTCACAGAATTTAAAATAAAATTAAGTGATTTCGGTTTTCTTTTCGGTCAAAGGGCCAAAATTTTCACTTGAATTTGACTGAAATTCAATCAAATGTTTTAAAATTCAAAAATTAACTTCAAAATAATTTGAATTTCTGTATACTATCGAAATTGGTGAAACATTTTGATTGAAAGGTAATTATTTTAGCATATACCAAAAATAATGAAATTTCTAAAATCCATTGAAATTACACTAAAGTGAGAAACATCAGGTATGCTACGCAACTAGAGCTTGCAAAGAGTATATATCGCTCATCGCGAGCAATAAGGGAGGATCGACAACACCATGGGCCTACATGAGTTGGCCCATGGCGCCATTTTTCTATTGAGGTGGCCATTTTCTGGCAAAACCTATTCGGCGCTGCAGGCGCCGGTTTCTTTGGTTTTCTGCTAACCGGCGCCTGCAGCGCAGGCGAGCTGGGCCGGCCCATATATGTCCTGTTTATTGTAAAAACGTTCAAAAAAGGTGCGTCTGCCTTGAGTCGAACTCGCGATCTCTTCCACCATCTCCAAGGACGCTAACCACTTCCCTCAAAAAAAAAAAAAAGGAGGCTAACCACTATGCCGTCAACCAACTCATGATTTACATCTTGTTTTGTTTTATCTGTTCTCTTCATTCGTGGGAATGCTCCCGGTTTTCAGAAGGTTCCAGAAGCTTCCCAAACCGGGTTTCCCCAGTTGGTGGTCATTTCCGGGGCGGTTTTTATCTGGGTTTTCTTTTTGTTCTTTTTTTACAAAATTAGTGTTTTGTTTATAAAAAAATCGATGATTTTTTAAATTTAACTTGTTTAAAAATCGATGATCTTTTTTCAAATAGGACGAAGTTTTTCCTGATTTGATGAATTTTTCTAAATTCTCTGATTTCTTTCCCAAATTCACTGAACTATTTTTAATTTTGATGAACTTTTATATCAAATTTGATGATCTTTTTTCGAGTTTTGATGAACTTTTTTTCAAAATCGATGAGCTTTTTCCAAATGTGATGAACTTTTTTTCAAACCCAATGAACTTTTTTGAAATCCAATGAACTTTTTTCAAAATCGATGAACTTTTTCAAATGTGATGAACTTTTTTCAAATCCAATGAACTCTTTTTCAAATGTGTGAACTTTTTTTCAAATCCGATGAACTTTTTTTCAGATATGTGAACTTTTTCTAATTTCATCGAATTTGTAAAAAGTTCATCGAAAAATGAAAAATGGCTGACAGGCTGAGTAATAAATAGCACGGCTGTTTTAGTTCTAATACCATAGAGGGCGCGCTGTAGGCGCCAGTTTCAGGTTCAGGTGCCTACAGCGCCGAATAGGGCCTCCCCCATTTTCTAGCATCTTCTTTGGTGTGGTAGCACTGATTTTCTTACGAGACGGGAATTTTGTTTTTGTCTCATTTCCCGTTTCATCGTTAATAATCTCTCTGTTCCTGAATATAAGTCTTTCTAGAGATTTCACTAGGAACTACATACGAAGCTAAACGAGTGAATCTACCCTCTAAAGTACGTCTATATACATCTGTATGTAGTACGCATTCAAATATCCAGAAATACTTATATTTTGGAACGGAGGGAGCATTTTTTCCCACCGTTACTTTATTTTATGTTCTTCCTTTATTTTTTTCCATTTTATAATTTTTTTTAACTTTTCAGAGAGAATAGGTGAACAATTGATAAAGTCCACGAGTATTTTTCTCAAAAACGACAAAATATTACATGGTTAGATAGATCTCTTGGTTAGATGGTTCTCTTTTTTTTGTGGGCTGGTTAGATGGTTCTCTTGGCAGGAATGCACTGCTCCTGCCCCTTCGGAAGTTTCTGGGGAAAAAAGCTCAGCTGTAACAAAGTTGTGTGAAGTAATTAAAAGAGTTAGCTAGATAGAAATGTTTTAGTAAGTCGGGAAATTTCGGGCGTCAACGTTGAGACATAATAATCTAAGACATCAAAAAATAGCTTAAATTACTTTAAAACAACAACAATTTTTTAAAAGCATGAGTTTTTTTCAATGAATATTTCTAGTGCGTAATTTAAAAAATACATAAACTCGTTTTACTAAGACATGAACACTTTTTAAATGTGCATTCTTTCCTAATTACATGAACTATTTTTTAAATTTGTGATTTGTTTTATGTTAATTTTTTTAAATGATCCAATATTTTTAAATAATTTTTCAAAAATGATGTGGACATATTTTTTAATAATTAATAAATTAGAAAACTCTCTCTATATATATGATTTTTTTGATTATTTAGAAATAGATAAAAGTAAAAATTAAAACCAAAAAGGGAAAAATAAAGGACGCAGCAAGCGTACGTAATTGGGTCTGGCCCATTGGGCTTAAGCACCAACGCTGTTGCACCATACGACTGTCGCAGGCCCGGCCCGTACGACTGTCTAGCTCAGTGGAAAGGGATACTGGCGAACAAACTAAGGCCCTGTTTGTTTAATAAGTCATAGGACTTTTTTAAGTCCCAACTTATAAGTCATAAGTCCCTACCTGTTTGTTTACATCGACTTATAAGTCCCGAGTCCTTGCCTGTTTGTTTACAGGGACTTATAAGTTGATAAAACACTTGTTCACATAACCCTCCCATGCTCAGAGACCTGCTCGGCCTCCTCCGCCCTGAGACACGGGCCTCCCACGACCAGGTCCAGTAGGAGGAAGACCATGGTCGGCGGACTGGTCGAAGAGGAGCTGCTGGTACGAGCCCAACTCCGGGAAGTCGTCGACGTTGTGGTTGAGATCCAAGACTCCCATTCCCCTCCCGAGATTGATCCCGGCGGATGAGCCCTGGGATGCCTGATGATGCGCGTGGAACTGAGAGAAGAAGGGGATCCGGTCCTCCTCATCGTCGGCCATGGCGGCGGCGGTTCAGGGTACAGCCGGCGGCGGCGGCGACTGGAGCAGAGCGGGGATGCGGCACTAGTAGGAAAAGGGGCTTTTACCCCGGTTCATAAGGGCCTTTAGTCCCGGTTCTGGAACCGGGACTAAAGGGTCGTTACTAATGCCCTAGCCCTTTAGTCCCGGTTCTTACACGAACCGGGACTAAAGGCCGTCCACGTGGCCGGTGCGGGGAGCCCAGGCAGGAGGGCCTTTGGTCCCGGTTGGTGCCACCAACCGGAACCAATAGGCATCCACGCGTCAGCACCTGGCAGGAGCTGAGGTTTTTGTTTTTTTGAAAGGGGGTGGTTTAGGGGTTTTGGGGGGTTAATTTAGGTTTTTGTTTTTTTGAAAGGAGGCATCTCTATTGCTGTCTCGTTCCTCTAGCACTTGAACCCTTTCTTGCAGACGCTGAATTTGGATCTGCTCCACTTTTTTCCTCCTCTCCTGGGTTTTGTAACCGCCCGCGTCCAGAAAACCAGCCTTCCACAGAACGGAGCCTGGCGTGCCTCGTGTCCGTCCAGGGTGCTCAGGATTCCCGAGGGCCATTGTGAGCTCGTCGTTCTCTCTGTCTGGAACGAACGTCCCTTGCTGCGCTGCATCGATATAGTGCTTAAGCTTCTTGACGGGTATTGCAAGTTGCTCGTCCGTCCAACGACACCTCCCTGATACAGGGTCCAAGGTTCCGCCAGCCCCGAAGAACCAAGTCCGGCAACGGTCTGGCCAGTTCATTGTCTCTGGTTCGATCCCTTTATCAAGCAGATCCCTCTCAGACTTGGCCCACTTAGGCCGGGCTTTGAGGTAGCCACCTGACCCCGTGCGATGGTGAAGCTTCTTCTTCGCAGCATTCATCTTGTTTGTCGCTGACATCTTCTTACTCTTTTCCGATGTCTTGTGGGCCACAAATGCGGGCCAGTGATCTCTGATCTTCTCATACCGGCCGATGAATTCAGGTGTCTCTTCTTTGTCGACAAACGTTTTCAGCTCATTCTTCCACCTCCTGAATAGGTCTGCCATCTTCTTAAGAGCATGAGACTTGATTAATTGCTCTATAACTGGCTTCTCCGGATCCTCCTCTGGCGGTAGGGTGAAATTTGCCTTCAGCTCAGTCCAAAGATCATCTTTCTGCATATCATTGACATAAGACACCTCAGGGTCTTCCTTCTTAGGCTTATACCATTGGTGGATGCTGATCGGGATCTTGTCCCTAACTAGAACCCCGCACTGAGCAGCAAAAGCATCCTTTGTCCAGAGGGGTTCAATCGGTTGGCCGTCGCGCGCGATTGCTGTGATCTCAAACCTTTCATCCGAGCGCAACTTTCTCTTCGGGCCTCGTCTCTTTACCGCAGTTGTGCTCAATCCGGAGGGCTAGAAAAAAGAAGAAAGACGAGTGTTAACTAATATGTGTACATACCAAAACAATGAATGCATCAATTAGCTAGTCAGCACAGGCTTAACTAATATATTTACCTGGCCGGACTCTGTTCGGTCACCGGATCCGTCACCACAGCCTCCTTCTTGCACCAGCATTGGGTCACCGGAGCCATCATAATCATGTCTTTCCTCCTCCACTCTTCGATCACCGCAGCCTGCTTCTTCACCCTGTTCTTCCAGACCATCATTGTCGTTAAGATACGACAAGATATCACCTCCGGCTAAGATTATGTCCCCCAACACCTCTTCTGCTTGCTCATCTCGTCCGTGCTCCATTGTTTCTGCAAATATTACAACATGGCAATTATTACACAAACATGACAACAGGTGGATATATTAGTGCAAACGTAGACCTAGCTTATTCCGGGTTTGGGGTGGCCTAGGCAACGCTTCAAGGGTAGGGGCGCGGCGGGAGGGGGTAGGAGACCGACATCGTTTTTTTCTAGGGTTTGGGTGTCCTCGAGAGTTTTGGTCAAGCGACAGGGTCGGGGGTGCTCCCGTGGTATAAGTTATCACGGTCGATAGGGGGTATACATATCGACCGTCCATCATGTCGAAGTTATCTGGGAGGGAGTTATATATATCGACAACGACGACATACATACATGGGAAAATAATGTTATCGGGGAGGGGGTATATATTGACCCCC
>NC_057814.1:65181452-65220438 GCF_018294505.1 Triticum aestivum | reverse complement strand
ACTGTCTGTTAGTGCCATTAGTTTTAGAAAACATATAAACTTTCTATTAGTGCCATTAGTTCTTTATGAAAATTCTTTTTGCTGTATTTATTTTTTTATTTTCTTTTTTGCTATATTTATTTTGTTTTATTTCTACTTACAACAAAAAACTTATTTATTTTATTTTATTTTGTTTCTAATTACTTATTTATTTTACTTTATGATAATTCTTTCTGCTATTAAAGTTTCTATCAAAAAAAGTTCTTTATGAAAATTCTTTTTGCTTTTAATGATTAAAAATAAAAAAGAGGCGCAATGCGCGTTGATTTGCTTCAAGCCTTTCGGAATAGTGTAGACTGCACTGCACATAGCTCGATGCAGTCTACCTTATTCCTCAAGGCTTGAAGCTAAGCAACGTGAGCATTGCGCCTCTTCTTCATCGTCTCTGCACTCAGGGCTTATAAACCGCTCCTAATGCCTCTCAGCTAGCGAGGTGGGACTAAAAACTGCTTAGCTAGTAAGAAACTCTAGTACCGGTTCGTGCCACGAACAGGTACTAAAGGTGCTCGTGGGGCCACAGCCTCATTAGTACCGGTTCGTGGCACCAACAGGGACCAAAGGGTGGAATTGGTCCCGGTTCGTGCCACCAACCGGGACCAATGGCCTTGCACAGCGGCGTGGTGGTGAGTTTAGTCCCACCTCGCTAGCTAAGAGAGAGTCGCACCTGTTTATAAGGTGCGGTGCGCCTGAGCTGTCGAGCTCCTCTCTAAAGCAGGCTTACGGGCCTAACCTCTCTGCACTCAGGGCTTATAAAGCATTTCAAATGAACTCTGAAAAGGTTGAAAGTTGGCATAGTATCATCATTTCATCCACATAGCATGTGCAAAAAAGTTGAGAGGGTTACGGCAAAAACTAGATGCACTTCTTGTACAAAACGGACAATGGTATCATACTCGTCTATTACAAAGTTGGCATGCTATCATCATAATAGTTGCGGGAGAAAGTCTTCACTTTTTCTTCGCTTGTGTCATTTTCTTATTGCGCCGTAACCATGGATAATCTTCATCGTTTATCAGGATGCTTGGGTCAGCCTTGACTTTGAAGGGAGGAATTTCATGAAACTTTTCATAATCTTCAGACATGTCTGTCTTGCCCTCCACTCCCACAATGTCCCTTTTTCCTGAAAGAACTATGTGCCGCTTTGGCTCATCGTATGATGTATTCGCTTCCTTATGTTTTCTTTTCCTCGGTCTGGTAGACATGTCCTTCACATAGATAACCTGTGCCACATCATTGGCTAGGACGAACGGTTCGTCAGTGTACCCAAGATTGTTCAGATCCACTGTTGTCATTCCGTACTGTGGGTCTACCTGTACCCCGCCTCCTGACAGATTGAACCATTTGCACTTAAACAAAGGGACCTTAAAATTATGTCCGTAGTCAAGTTCCCATATGTCCATTATGTAACCATAATATGTGTCCTTTCCCCTCTCGGTTGCTGCATCAAAGCGGACACCGCTGTTTTGGTTGGTGCTCTTTTGATCTTGGGCGATCGTGTAAAATGTATTCACATTTATCTCGTATCCTTTGTAAGTCAATACAGTCGAAGATGGTCTCCTGGACAACGAGTAAAACTCATCACAAACAGTGGTGTCACCTCTGAGACGTGTTTCCAACCAACTGCTGAAAGTCCTGATGTGTTCACATGTAATCCAGTCGTCACACTGCTCCGGGTGTTTGGAGCGCAGACTGTTCTTGTGTTCATCGACATACGGGGTCACCAAGGTAGAGTTCTGTAGAACTGTGTAGTGTGCTTCAGACCAAGAATATCCGTCCCTGCATATTATTGAGTTCCCCCCTCCAAGCGTGCCTTTTCCAGTCAGTCTCCCCTCATACCGCGATTTAGGGAGACCTATCTTCTCAAGGCCAGGAATGAAGTCAACACAAAACCCAATGACATCCTCTGTTTGATGGCCCATGGAGATGCTTCCTTCTGGCCTAGCGCGGTTACGGACATATTTCTTTAGGACTCCCATGAACCTCTCAAAGGGGAACATATTGTGTAGAAATACGGGCCCCAGAATGACAATCTCGTCGACTAGATGAACTAGGACGTGCGTCATGATATTGAAGAAGGATGGTGGGAACACCAGCTCGAAACTGACAAGACATTGCGCCACATCACTCCTTAGCCTTGGTATGATTTCTGGATCGATCACCTTCTGAGAGATTGCATTGAGGAATGCACATAGCTTCACAATGGCTAATCGGACGTTTTCCGGTAGAAGCCCCCTCAATGCAACCGGAAGCAGTTGCGTCATAATCACGTGGCAGTCATGAGACTTTAGGTTCTGGAACTTTTTCTCTGGCATATTTATTATCCCCTTTATATTCGACGAGAAGCCAGTCGGGACCTTCATACTGAGTAGGCATTCAAAGAAGATTTCTTTCTCTTCTTTCGTAAGAGCGTAGCTGGCAGGACCTTCATACTGCTTCGGAGGCATGCCATCTTTTTGTGCAAACGTTGCAGGTCCTCCCGTGCCTCAGGTGTATCTTTTGTCTTCCCATACACGCCCAAGAAGCCTAGCAGGTTCACGCAAAGGTTCTTCGTCACGTGCATCACGTCGATTGAAGAGCGGACCTCTAGCTCTTTCCAGTAGGGTAGGTCCCAAAATATAGATTTCTTCTTCCACATGGGTGCGTGTCCCTCAACGTCATTCGGAACAGCTAGTCCGCCGGGACCCTTTCCAAAGATTACATGTAAATCATTGACCATAGAAAGTACGTGATCACCGGTACGCATGGCGGGCTTCTTCCGGTGATCTGCCTCGCCTTTGAAATGCTTGCCTTTCTTTCGACATTGATGGTTGGTCGGAAGAAATCGACGATGGCCCAGGTACACATTCTTCCTGCTTTTGTCCAGGTATATACTTTCAGTGTCATCTAAACAGTGCGTGCATGCGTGGTATCCCTTGTTTGTCTGTCCTGAAAGGTTACTGAGAGCGGGCCAATCGTTGATGGTTACAAACAGCAACGCGTGCAGGTTAAATTCCTCCTGTTTGTGCTCATCCCACGTACGTACACCGTTTCCAGTCCACAGCTGTAAAAGTTCTTCAACTAATGGCCTTAGGTACACATCAATGTCGTTGCCGGGTTGCTTAGGGCCTTGGATGAGAACTGGCATCATAATGAACTTCCGCGTCATGCACATCCAAGGAGGAAGGTTATACATACATAGAGTCACGGGCCAGGTGCTGTGATTGCTGCTCTGCTCCCCGAAAGGATTAATGCCATCCGCGCTTAAACCAAACCATACGTTCCTTGGGTCAGCTGCAAACTCAGCCCAATACTTTCTCTCGATTTTTCTCCACTGCGACCCGTCAGCGGGTGCTCTCAACTTCCCGTCTTTCTTACGGTCCTCACTGTGCCATCGCATCAACTTGGCATGCTCTTCGTTTCTGAACAGACGTTTCAACCGTGGTATTATAGGAGCATACCACATTACCTTCGCAGGAACCCTCTTCCTGGGGGGCTCGCCGTCAACATCACCAGGGTCATCTCGTCTGATCTTATACCGCAATGCACCGCATACCGGGCATGCGTTCAGATCCTTGTACGCACCGCGGTAGAGGATGCAGTCATTAGGGCATGCATGCATCTTCTGCACCTCCAATCCAGAGGGCATACGACCTTCTCTGTTGCGTATGTACTGTCGGGCAATTCGTTATCCTTTGGAAGCTTCTTCTTCAATATTTTCAATAGCTTCTCAAATCCTTTGTCAGGCACAGCATTCTCTGCCTTCCACTGCAGCAATTCCAGTACGGTACCGAGCTTTGTGTTGCCATCTTCGCAATTGGGGTACAACCCTTTTTTGTGATCCTCTAACATGCGATCGAACTTCAGCTTCTCCTTTTGACTTTCGCATTGCGTCCTTGCATCGACAATGACCCGGCGGAGATCATCATCATCGGGCACTGGTTCCTCTTCATCTTCAGCAGCTTCCCCCCTTGCAGCATCATTGGGCACATCGTCTGGTTCCTCTTGATCTTCAGCAGCTTCCCCCGTTGCAGCATCACCGTATTCAGGGGGCACATAGTTGTCATCGTCCTCTTCTTCTTCGCCGTCTTCCATCATAACCCCCATTTCTCCGTGCCTCGTCCAAACATTATAGTGTGGCATGAAACCCTTGTAAAGCAGGTGGGCATGAAGGATTTTCCGGTCAGAGTAAGACTTCGTATTCCCACATGTAGGGCATGGACAACACATAAAACCATTCTGCTTGTTTGCCTCAGCCACTTCGAGAAAATTATGCACGCCCTTAATGTACTCGGAGGTGTGTCTGTCACCATACATCCATTGCCGGTTCATCTGCGTGCATTATATATAATTAAGTGTGTCAAAAACCATTACAGAACATCATGAATAGATAATTAAGTGACCAAATTAATAGAAGTTCATCATCACATTAGAACCAAAGTACATACATAGTTCTCATCTAACAACATATATATAGCTCTCCAGAGCATCTAATTAATTAAACCATACATTGAAACTATGTAAAACATTTCAATGCGAAAACAAATGCGATCATAATCGCAACCAAGGTAACAATTGATCCAACGGCATAATGATACCAAGCCTCGGTATGAATGGCATATTTTCTAATCTTTCTAATCTTCAAGCGCATTGCATCCATCTTGATCTTGTGATCATCGACGACATCCGCAACATGCAACTCCAATATCATCTTCTCCTCCTCAATTTTTTTTATTTTTTCCTTCAAGTAATGTTTTCTTCTTCAACTAAATTTAACCTCTCGACAATAGGGTCGGTTAGAATTTCCGGTTCAACCACCTCCTAGATAAATAAAATCTATGTCACGCTGGTCGGTATATTTGTCATAAACAATAAATGAATCAAATAGTTATAAAAAGATAATATATATACCACATCCGAATCATAGACAGGACGAGGGCCGACGGGGGCGGATACCAAAACCATCGCACTATGTAATAAGAAGGAATAAAATAGTAAGAAAATTAGACAAGTATCTATCTAAAGTAAGAATTTTTTTTCTTTCAAAAAGAAGATAAGAACAAGAGGCTCACCACGGTGTTGCCGGCGACGAGATCGGCGCGGGCGGTCGACGGCGGTGAAGACGGGAATGGGACGTGACGGGCCGCTAAACCTAGACAAATCTCGAGAAAAATGGAGCTTTGAGGTCGAGCTTCGAGAGGACAAAGCTTAACTAGTGTGGCTCGGGCATTTCATCGAACACCTCATGTGCATAGGAGGTGAGCTAGAGCACCACAAAGCCCTCCCCTCGCCGGCCAGAGAAAAACAGAGCACTGGAGTGCTCTGCTCGCGGGCGAGGGGTATATATAGGCACCTCATTGGTCCCGGTTCGTGGCATGAACTGGTACTAAATCCGGGCCTTCTGTCCCGGTTCATGCCAAGAACCGGGACAAATGGTTGTGGGCCAGGAGCGAGGACCATTAGTCCCGGTTCGTGGCTCGAACCGGGACAAATGGTTCCATACGAACCGGGACCAATGCCCACGAGGCCCCGGCCGGCCCCCTGGGCTCACGAACCGGGACGAATGCCCCCATGGGTCCCGGTTCGTGACTGAACCGGGGCTAATGTGAAAACTGCCCTGTGACCTATGCCCTGTTTTCTACTAGTGCGGGGAGGGAGCGAAGCGGGGAAGCGATAAGGTTAGGTGCGGGGCAGGGGGAATCGATGGAAAAGTCCCTATAAGTTCCTCCCTGAGAGTCTTTTTTGATAAGTCCCAAATCACCACTTTAAGTCCGTATAAGTCCCTCCTGTTTAGTTTAGATGGGATTTATAGGGACTTTTTTAAGTCCCTAAACCAATAAGTCCCTGGAAACAAACAGGGTCTAATTAAGGGCGACCAGCAGGTCGGCAACCATTTTTTTGTTGTACGATTGGGAAAAGCAAAGCCCCGGCCTGGTCGGCAACCATGTGTCGCCACGTTACGGATCGATGCATGCGATCATCACAGGTAGTGCGGTTGGTCGCATCTCCGTCAGCTTTCAATTCGCTCCCGATCTGCAGGGTTGGGGCCGGACATCGATCAGCCATGGCAGCGCCGGCAAACGCCATATATATGCACGCGACGTGCACTGCGAGGGTGTGCCAAGTAAACGCAGCGCGAAGCTCTAGCTAGTGTGTATCCATCATGGCCGTCACGGGCAGAGGCATCGCCGGCGTTGCACCCTTTGTCGTCCTCTCGTGCTGCCTGGTGGCTGCGCTTGAAGCGGCCGGCGGCGGCGGGGCCGGGTGCACGGACTCCGCGGTACAACGCCATCTTCAACCTGGGCGACTCGACGTCGGACACCGGCAACATCTGCCCCCGAGGCCGGCACGAGCCGGCCGGCGTGCTGGGCATCTTCGCCCGTATCCCCTACGGCATCACCTACTTCCGCAAGCCCAGCTGCCGCTGCTGCGACGGCCGCCTCAACGTCGACTTCCTCGGTAACCACGTCGTCACGATCGACGACACCCTGTTACACTGCCACGTACTACTGTGGTTAATCTAACTGCATGCACACGCAGCGCAAGCGCTTGGGCTACCGCTCCTCCCGCCGTCCAAGGCGCGCGGGGAGGACTTCCGGCGAGGCGCCAACATGGCAATGATCGGCGGCACCGCGCGCGACTACAGCGGCAGCAGCATGTTCACCGGCTACGGCGTGCACCTCGACGGCTCCATGGACAGCCAGATGGACGCTCTCCTCCGACTGCTGCCTTCCATCTGCGGAACACCGCAGAGTAATATCGATCATTCACATCGGATCGACCATTCGATCGATTCATTTGCGCATGCACATGCGATGATGATGTCTTTTCCTAGCTCGATCGGTGCAATAACAACTACGAAGTTTAATTTTGTGCATGTGCGCGTGTATATAGGTTGCAAGGAGTATTTGGCCAAGTCGCTGTTCGTGTTTCGATCGGCTGGGGGAGAACGACTACAACATCCAGATGGTGAATGGGTCCACGGTAGATGAGGCAAGAAAGAGCATACCCAGCATAGTCAACACCATCACATATGGCATAGAGGTAACCGCAAAGGCTAAAACTTGTCAGTTTTACCTGAACATGCATATATCCTTTTCATTGATATACACTTCCAAAATAACTATTTGTTTTTTTCTCGACAAAAGGGATTACCCCGGCCTCTGCATCACATGATGCACACATCCATTTTATTAAACGTGGGTCAAGTTCAAGTTACTTCCAAAATATTTATTTTTCTAATGTCTTGGTCTGAAACAAAACGGTATCTGGAGCACAAAGAATAACTCGCAAATGGAGAAGTGACAAGTGTATATGTCAACCAACAAATAAAATATCCACTTAGTGAACTTTGCACCTAACATACTTATGTTCCAAACTAACATGTCATGCAGAAATTAATCACTCTCGGCGCAGTTGACATCGTGGTTTCAAACGTTGCTCCCATGGGGTGCTACCCGCTATACCTGAACTTCTTCGAGAGCCCTGACAAGGGTGACTACGACGAGTATGGGTGCCTGAGAAACCACAACGCCTTGTTTGATAGCCACAACTCTTTCCTCAAGAACGGGCTCAAGAAGCTTCAAAAGAAGCATCAACACACAAGGATCATGCATGCCGACCTTGCAGGCCACGTCTACCAAATGGTGCAGGATCCCCAAAAGTTTGGTGAGTTTCATTTGACAATTGTGCTTGCAAAAGGAGTGTTTCATTCTTTTTAGTAAAACAGATATAGGTTAGGGTACGTAATGGTGCTAACTTAGTGATGGCATGTAGATAAAGAAACAAAAATAAGTCTTGTCTTCTCTTAGTTAAGAGATGGTCACTTACAAAGAAGATAAGGCATTATCTTACAAGATGTCTTCTCTTACTCACATGTTTTCTTATTTTATTTTCAATCACCCATGAATTTCATGACCTCATAACATTAATTTTAAAGATAATACTAAGAGATAATCAATTGTATAAGATGTTTTATTGATTTATCTATATGATATACAATACATCAAAAAGACCGCCTTGTCAACCACTAGGCATGTCCTTAGGAACTTCAACCAGAAACAACTCTCACCTTGCACCTCAATAGACCACCACCAGACCATTCGCACTTTTGTGTAGTACAGTTATAACTTTTGGTTTAGTTTAATTGCACTTTTTTCGTAAGTACACCTTTGTTCAATGGTTTCGTATTTCTGAAATCCAAACAAAAATCATCGGTTGTTTTCAATGGTTTCGTATTAGGCTGAAAGTAAAACCGCGAACCTAAATATGCCACCCAATGTTCAGTTTGATCTATTTCTTTCATGCAGGCTTTGGGATTGGGACCATACTTATGGGATGTTGCGGAAAGGCCAATGCGCCAAACGGATTTGATCTGCTCGCAATGTGCGGGATGGATGGCTCGAGCGTCTGCCATGACCCGGGGAGCCACCTAACCTGGGACGGTATGCACCTTAGCGACGCTGCCAACAAACGGATCACCGAGGGCTGGCTAAGCGGCATGTACTGCAACCCACCGATTCTGCAGTGAAGCTCCTTGCCGAAATGCGTACATAGATACACGTACACACGGGATATAGAACTATGCGCACATGTATTAGGGAAATATACTAATATGTACCCCAAAATTTGAAATAATATTGAAATATGTTATATTATTTGTGGGGTTAGATGCATCTTGTATTTGTAAAGTGTTAAGAATATAGTTGTATTTTTATAAAGTATTAAGAATAGAGTTGTATTTGTATGAGGCATAGATGTTATGCAGATTCTAATAAAAATGGCACACCATGTTGATTTGATTAGAGGGGTAGTGCCTAATCTTATTGCGTTTTTTAACAATACAATATGCGGCAGACAATGTTTTTTTTCTCTTGGAAGCCTATGTTTGAACATAGAAAAACCATCTTAATTGCATAGCCTATATATATGTACATAGACAACCTTTGAAATATTTTTCAATTTCCAGTACATAGAAAAAGGCTATGCAATTAAGATGGGAAATTTGTAGAGAAAAAAGATGAAGTTTTTGACAAGTATCTTTTCTCTCTCTAAAAAGGTTATGCAATTAAGATGAGTATGTATTTAGAATATTTCTACATACTCATCTTAAGAGTTTTTGACAAGTGTCTGCTAACGGACAGTGTGTTCAATTTGGGGTATGCTGTTGGAGATGCCCTTAAATAGAATTCCCTCCGCCGGAGGGAGTACCTTAAGGCCTCATTTGGTTGCACAGAATCCCTCCGGGATCCCCGCTTATTCCCCGGGTGAAGAAAGCACGGGTCAAATCGAACCGGGGAAATCCACAGCGACATTTGGACGCATCCGTTCCGGAGGGATCCATCCCCGACCCGCGTCGTTTCCCCGGGGAAACGATCCACGCCTCCAGCGGTCGGGGAGAAAAACCACGGCTCGAGCGAGACCGCGAGCGTAGCGACCGAAAGGCGACGGCGAGCCAGATCTAGCACTTTGCCTCCGAGCTTCTCCGCCGGCGATTGGAGAGACGGCCCGGCCCCTCTCCCTCCGATGCTCCGCCACCACGCTCCGCCCCTCCAACGACCGCGATGTCCGTCGTCCTTACGCTGCTCCTTCCCCGGATCTCCCCTCCGCCTTGAAGCTCCTGTCCCCTCCGGCGACGGCGACGGTTCCGCGGACTTCGACCTAAGGCTAGCCCCCCTCCTCTTCCACATCTCCATGCACTGATGCTTGAACTTGCTGGTCTATCCAATAACTTGAGAACCGGCTTCTTTTAACTAATTCCAGAAGCCGGAGGCAAAATTACTTTGCTTAACAGGAATCCATCTCATACATTCCTGTGTTGCAAAGTAAAAAAGTGCAATAGTCGGAGGGAATTGACTGTACTATAGTTAAGGCAACTGATTTTCATACAATGGCCGCAATGCACAAGCAGTGTTAGTGTCAGTGTATACTTGTTTCAGAGATGATTGGAGTGACAGTTGATCGGTTCAGCAGCTGCCATCTAATCAAATAACAATTAATAGACTAGTACTCCCTCCGTCTCAAAATTCTTGTCTTAGATTCATCTAGATACAGATGTATCTAATACTAAAACGAGACTTGATACATCCGTATTTAGACAAATCTAAGACAAGAATTTTGGGACGGAGGGAGTAGTAGGCAAAGATATTGAAGAGCTAGTGTCAGATCAATTCATAGGAGCATGTATGGACAGACAATTATCAGATAGTATATAGTATCATAATGCACGGTTGTGATGCATGGTTGTATCACAATGACTACTATAATCATGCCTTTCACTTACATGCACACAAAGCGCTCCACAGCTAGCATTTCAGAAAGATTAATTTCTTATAGTGCTCTGTATATAATTGCCTAGAATTTGCATTTCAGTACACATTAGCCCATATATTTATCAGCTAGGTGGCGGCACCGTGTTCAGTGGCTGTGTGCCTTTCGGTTTGTTGGTCATTGAGAAGATTTCACCTGAACCAAGAAAGGTATGTGAACATTCATCGTTGATGCCTTCTTAATTTGGTATACAATCACAAGATTGTTGGTATAAATTGATCGACTAGTCAACAAGAGATGTGGTTGGTGATGTTTATGTCCTGCCTTATCATTGCCTTGTGAACAGAAATAATTTTATCACGCCCCTGGACAGATGGTAGTGTGTACTTAAATAAGTGTGGTGAACTACCTATTTACAAACTTACTCATCAGGGAAGTAACTTGTAACAGCAGTGGAGTGTGGGCATGTGCCACATATTTATTAGTAATTTGGTAGGCTGCATTCATTTACACTTATGACATTGCCGGAGAATACATTTTTTTGTGAACTGGTTGTTAGGCTGCCTTGCCTCTTTTTTGGAATAGAGGCCTTTACTTTCTGCACTCAGAAATCCATGTTGGTTTTGTCCTTACTTTTCCCATTATACATTTTTTATCCCCAGTTTTTACTAATTTTGGAATTATGTACTGCCGTGAAGCTTGATAATGGTTTGGTGATCTACTGCTTACCATCTTTGTCGTTAGTTATTTAGTAATTATTACTGAAATTTATGTCACAGTAACCAGAAATAGCAGTTAGTTTTGTGGTTCTTATCCTTTTTATCAGCAAGTCATGTTGTTCATTATTAGAAATCCAATTATCCTTTTTATCAGAAAGTCGTGCTATTCATTATTAGAAATCCAATTATCCTTTTGATCAGCAAGTCATGCTGTTCATTATTAGAAATCCAATTATCCTTTTTATCAACAAGTCTTTCTCTTCATTATTAGAAATCCAATTATCCTTTTTATCAGCAAGTCATGCTGTTCATTATCCTTTTGATCAGCAAGTCATGTAATTGTTACAATTCTCAGTTGGATACATGATGCTAACTTCCTTATTTTTTCCGTAGTTCATCTAGCATCGAGCTATGGTACCTGATGTCGATGCGGAGTGGAGAAAAGACGTGAGTAGGACTAGTGATTGCCGCCTTGCAGTTCATCTTATTCAAAAGTGTCTCTGCTTCAGACATCACAACTTGATAATTTACAACTCCTTGTAGTGAACAAACTTGAACAATGATGCATCAATGCCGGTTGTAATGATTGGTTTTATGTCGGCACTCAGAAAACTTGTATGATTGGTTGTTGCAATGAAATGCGAACCAACTAATATCCGAACCTTTGTGAAGTGATGATTATCAGTTGTAATATTCTTCAAACTTCTAGTTTACATGAATTATGAACTCTTTTGTGTGTGTTTTTGTAACTTTTTCAGAATTATTTGTGGAAATATCTACACATGAGCTGTGCCTGATTCATATGAATTATTTGTTATATTGTATTAGCATGTGAGGGATTTCCTGCCCTTCCCCTTGTTACCATTTTGGCACCAGGGATAGTGGGGAGATCTGCCCCGCGTGGGAGGGATCCCATCTGCACAGGGGAAAACCACGTTGGGGGATTGGTGCCCAGGGTTGGATTTACCTGGCAACCAAACAAAGCCTAAAAGGAGCAGATTCCACTTTCTCCCGTAGGGAAACATTCCTCTCCCGATCAGGGCAAATCAAGGCAACAGGCACTCTAGCAGCACTGTACTAGCAATCAGCCACACTTTAGGCTGTAGCTTTATTTGTTCCTTCAATATATTTGAACTGATTTACTAAGCGTGTCGATTACGACTTTGCAACTTTCTGCTGCGCCTTAAATATACGCCAAAACATTATATGGATCACATGGCTTCAGCTTTCTGCAGTTGACTAGTATATGTTTAGAGAGGTAAACTGCATCTACGTGTTAGAACCAGCCGTGGAATGGTTTTGTTCACTCGTCGGGCATCGATGCTCCACCATGCTGGTTTAACTGTTTAAGTAGCATACCGCTCATTCTAGTGGTACAAACGAGTCCCCTGTGTGCTTCTAAGCAGTGATGCTCCTCAGTTGCATCTACGTAGCATGCCGCTCAGTTCCACCTAAACCGACACGGTTTATGATGTTTGACTCTTAGTAGTAGCTTATCAGTTGAAACATGTAAAGTGACCTTCAGAGGTAGAGTACAGTACCTACCAACCATGGAGAAAATATGACAAAGGCACAGCTTGAAGGGGGTGGGCTTGGAGGAGACACAGTAGACTGAAGGTGTGATCTGTGTTTCTCACTTGGAGGTGCTAGAATCTAAAAGATGGAAACTGTTTTAGAAGGAGATGCCCAAAGGAAGAAGTAAGCACACAATTATCTAGGAGGAGGGTGCAGAAAAACAAAAAACACACAAATAGTGATTTCAAAAGGATTTCAGCAAAATATGTCCAAGTGGGCCTAGTTTGACAACCTCAACATGATAATATATACAATGATTCAGCTCGTTGGCTATTCGGAGTTATGTCCATTGAAATGCACCCCAGCAAGTAAAATTTCACAACTGAAGAACCAGATATATAGAGCACAAATAAACATAAAGGAGAACCGACCTGCGACAATAATTGACTAGGCATACATAACTATGCAAAACAACCACAGCACAACTGGTAACCAGCTGGGAAGGAATTTTATTTCCATGTTAATGCACAGAGAAATTAGCATGCATCAAGCCTCAAATGTCAAGCAAAAAAGGGTGCAATGTAACACCACGGTCATGTCATCAGACCACAGCAAGCATGAAACACAGAGTACAGAGGTCCGTGATTGCCAACCAAAGATCAATTACTTCATGGTTGCAACTTGCAACAGAATGGTAAGTAGTGTAGTATACTAACTTGGACACTTGGGCACTTGGCTAATCATGGAAAAAGAGTCGACGGGCCGGATATCCAAACACTGAAAACAAACCACCTCAACGGTGTCTTGCATGCACAGACCACAGGAACAGGACATCGGTAACTTACAAGGCAATTTGCGTCGCACGCACCTGTTGTGGCTTCAGTAGTTTGCACAAGGAAATTTCATAAGGGAAAAAAGCTCGCCAAGAGAAAATTCAGACCCTCTCTTGTAACGTCCTTGAAGTTCAGAATAGCCAGTGACCAGCGCTATGGAGATTTCACCTGCCCGTTTCACATTCGCCATTTTGGAATGCACCTCCTCCGCCGGCAAAGTGGAGCCAGTGGACAACAGGATCACCACCTGCTTGAGCATCAATGCACTCTCGACGAAGTATTTGAGGAAGGCGAGCTCACTTCGACCCCCTTGGAAATCATGGAAAATCAGCCGCTTGATGCGTGACCGGATGCATTCTATGGCACCAGAGTCGTGCCAGAACTTTTGGTTGAGCTTGCCAGTGGATTGATCAGGCTGTCCAGACTGCAAATAAAAATCCCATCAGTTAAATGCACATGAAGTTCTTCATCAGCTATATTGATAGAAATTAGCAATACAGCACGGGATGATAATGGGCAGATGCACACGAAAGCTGAAAGAGGGCCTCACCTTGATGTAGAGCGTCTCGACATTAGGAAAGCATCCGAGGACACTGGGAATCATCTTGGCATCATTGCGCACTCCGAAACGCACCTCCAAAGCCAGGACTGTCACACTTGTTACCATGGTTCTTGGGCTCACCTTTGTACCAGCCTGCCAATGCAATTCACATTGCAACCAAATTGTTAAGAGAGGAAAAACCAACAAATGGAGAGTTTACAGTCTCCGAACAAATGGAAGGATCCGTCGAGGCACCTTGATGATTGTGTTGCCGATCTCCAGGACGTGATTCCGTGTGTCCAACTGCAAGTATGCCAACAATTGCAGCTTGGGGGCATGGCCAATCTTGACCTTGGTGCAGCCGGCCTCATGGGTCCAGCCTTCCAAATTGATGAGGCGCTCAAGGAGTGGGGCGTTCACCACGAAGATCTCCTCCAAGAAGGACCCGATGATCTGCACGCACCGGAGGCTTTGGCTGACAAGGCGCAGCCGGAGCGTGAACAGGTTCCCTTCGAGGCAGAGCGTCTCCAGCACCGGGCTCCTGTCGAGCATGAAGTCCAGATCCCGGCCCTCCACGACGACGCTGTACAGCCCGAGCTCACGGAGGTTGGGGAAAGAGACGCCCGGCGGGAGCCCGGCCGTGCTGGGGAACTTCCAGAAGCAGAGGTGGAGGCGGGTGAGGGTGGCCGTGCGCAGGAACGTGGCGGGGAGGACGACGTCGAGCGGGCGCCGGCGGTTGACGAGGACGAGCTCCTGCACGGCCTTGGCGGCGAGGAGCTGGAGCCAGGGCCCGAGCAGGTGGCGGGACTCCTCCGTGCAGCTGCCGGTGGGGTGGACGCAGCGGAAGGGCCCCGGGTGCGCCTCGAGGACGCGGGACAGGGCGGGGGCGGCCGGGGAGGGGGAGAGGTCCGCGTCGGCGAGGACGAGCGGGGCGGAGCGCCAGACCCCGCGCCAGCGGCGGGAGAGCGCGGCCGTGCGCGCGGCGTCCTTGACGGGCAGGAGTGAGACGATGCTGCGGAGAAGCGCGTCGGGGAGGCGGCTGACGCGGTCGACGGCGTCGCCGGAGGGGAGGGCGGAGAGGCGGGCGGCGGCGGAGACGGGCGGGTCGGGGAGGGTGTGGTGGGTGCAGAAGAGCAGGCGGGCCAAGATCTCGTCCGCCTCGTCTGGGTCGCGCCCGGGGTGCAGGAGCTCGGCCAGCACCGCGGCCGTCGCCCCTAGGGTGCCCTGGGCCGTCGCCGGCGGCGGCATCCCCTCGGTGAAGACGAGGGCTTTGAGCGGCGCGTGCGGTGGAGTGGAGCGGGGACGGCGGAACACAAGGGAACGAAATGCAGAGGTAGGGAAAGTCACAAACTAACTTATCTTTAATGTGAAACTAGCAAGATGCCTATGCATTGCACGGAACATCAAGATGCATTTTTTTACAAAACACTTGTTATGATTGACCCATGCAGGAGTAATTCCATGTGTAAAAACTAATGATATCTTAAGAATTTTATCGGAAAATGGTATCTCGAGAATTTCATTGAAGAAATGATATCTCGAGAAAGATGAGAGAAAGGTGAGGAGGAGTGGGGCGTGGTAGTGACTGGTGGTCGAACTGGGCGGAGGCATGGAGATGGACGACGCCGGCAGCGGCCACCATGTCAGATTGTTTCAGAGACTTCCTTTTTTAATTGCTCAGCAATGAGGTTATGGGAGATAAGGATGAACGAGGCAAGACCTTATCTGTAAATGTGGAGAGAGGTGCGGGTATCTTTTGTAAAATTATCATAGTTTGCTTTCTATCCGTCAGATATAGATCAGACGGTCTATATTACAAGATGGCAGGCACACCATCATCACCAACTCAGTTTTTTATAGGAGTAGAGAAAACAAACTTACTCTTTCCGTTCCATAAAAACGTTGTTATATTATGGGATGGAGGGGGTACCTTTCTATGTAAAAGGAAAATAACTTACCTTTCACATCCACCCCGGTAGATACGAATCGAAGCAAAAAAAACCAGCACAACACATCCCGTGGACCTCCCCCATGCCCGCCCACTCTCCGATGGCGTCGATGGCCGGCAAGAAGCAGAGCCACCCGACGGCGAAAAAAGGCCGTTGCGTCACGTCCCACTCCTCCTCCCCCTCTCGCCGAGCCGACGGCCCCTTCTCCATCCCCAGTAACCCCTACGCCTCCTCCCCTGCCCCCTACGCATCGATCGCGCAGCTAACGACGATGATTGTGTGGTGACCGACATAATGTCAAAGGGGTAAAAATATTGTTTTGCTTGGTATTTGTGTTCCAATGCTCCAACTAGTTGAAGAATCGTGTGATGCTCATATGTAATGATGTTTGTTGCTATTATAATACACAAATGAACCAGGATGACATAGTGGAGTTCATTACGACATTGGATGATAGCAACATCCTCGGTCTCGACGACATTGCCATGTCTATGACATGAAAGCCAAGAAGAGAGGGGGTGCCGAAGTCGAGGAACTCGGCACACAAACTATGAATAAGAAGCTTACAAAGTTGGTGATGAGTCTAGTTTTGCATCATTCTTTACTTTTTATTTTGCATCATAGTCATATGATTTTCGAGATTTTATAGCGTCCACGCACCCTTTTTGACTGATTCTATTTAGGATCCTAGTGGAGGAGGAGATACGAAGCATTAAAGAAGAGAACACCAGTCTATGGGTGAAAATCATGCTAGTTGGTGTGATAATAGCCTACCATACGAAGCAGCAACCAAGTGTGAGAAAAACAGCCGCATAGGCACTTCACTTCCAGAGGCAAAGACGGTGTACGCGTCGCTCGTAGCGAGCGGCACCGTGATAATCCACAAGTATAGGGGATCGTAACAGTTTTCGAGGGTAGGGTATTCAATCCAAATTTATATATTCGACACAAGGGGAGCCAAAGAATATTTGAAGGTATTAGCAGCTGAGTTGTCAATTCAACCACACCTGGAGATTAATTATCTGCAGCAAGTAATCAGTAGCAAAGTAATATGATAGTTTTGATAGTAGTGACAGCATCAATGGTAACAGTAACAATGATAGCAGTAATTTTGTAGCAAGTGTAACAGTGATGATAGCAGTAGTAACTTAACAAAAACAATATAAGATAAATTCGTAGGCATTGGATCAGTGACTTGTTGGATGATATTCATCATGAGACAGTTATAACCTAGGGCGATACGGCACTAGCTTCAGTTCATCAATATAATGTAGGCATGTATTCCGTAAATAGTTATACATGCTTATGGAAAGAACTTGCATGACATCTTTTGTCATAACCTCCCGTGGCAGCGGGGTCCATATTGGAAAGTAAGGGATATTAAGGATTCATTTTAATAGAGAACCGGAACAAAGCATTAACACATTGTGAATACATGAACTCCTCAAACTACGGTCATCACCGGGAGTGGTCCCGATTGTTGTCACTCCGGGGTTGCCGGATCATAACACGTAGTAGGTGACTATAACTTGCAAGATCGGATCTAGAACATGGATATAATTGTGATAATATAAACGGTTCATATCTGAGTTCATGACACCCGGCCCTAAAGTGACAAGCATTAAGCATAGCAAAGTCATAGCAACATCAATCTTAGAACATAGTGGATACTAGGGATCAATCCCTAACAAAACTAACTTGATTACATGATGAATCTCATCCAACTCCTCACCGACCAGCGAGCCTACGAAGGAATTACTCACTCCCGGTGGGGAGCATCATGGAATTGACGATGGAGAAGGGTTGGTGATGATGAAGAACGAAGATCCCCCTCTCCGGAGCCCCAAACGGACTCCAGATCTGGCCTCCCGATGAAGAACAGGAGGTGACGGCGGCTCCGTCTCGTGGATCGCGATAATTCTTTTTCCTTGATTTTTTTCTGAAAAAAGAGAATTTTATAGCGTCGGTTTCAGGGTCTGCGGGGCCACCAGGTGGGGACAACCCACCTGGGCGCGCCAGGAGAGGGGGCGCACCCTGGTGGGTTGTGCCCACCCAGGGGCCCCTTTTCGGTAGGTCTTGGCTCCAGAAATTCTTGTTTATTATATAAAAATTCCTCACAAAGTTTCGTTCCATTTCGAGAACTTTTATTTCTGCACAAAAACAACACCATGTTAGTTTTGCTAAAAACAGCGTCAGTACGGGGTTAGTTTCATTCAAATCATGCAAATTAGAGTCCAAAACAAGAGGAAAAGCGTTAGGAAAAGTAGATACGTTGGAGACGTATCACACCGCCACCTCCTGGTCGACTACTTCAACCCTGTGCTTTCAGATCATGGAGAGGACACACAGAAAGATCAGAATACGCACCAGAACCAGGTCGATCCACGCCCAATTAATTAATTCCCCTCCCCTCTCACCGTTGATTGCTCCCGTTCATTCTGACGCGCGCTTGGTTTCGTTTGTGATCATGTTGTGTTTTATTGGGCTGATCCGGCACAAATGGAGGAATCGTAGCCGACACCTCGAAAACGTCTGAATCAGGAGGCATCTGGTCGATGGGAGGCTGGGAGTCCTTGATGTAGGACGCTAGGAACTGGCTCTGGTATAGGACGATGGCCTGACTAAACTCTTGCATGCTCATCTTCTACAAACGTAAGCGTCATCAAGACCAGAACACACCACACATCGACAGTAGGAACTACCAGTAAACATGCACAGATCGAACTAGCAGTAACACATGCGCACATGGATGATCTAGTTCAAGACAGCACTACCAAATCCATCAAAGCATACCACAACACAACACTAAACACGGACACATGGATGATCTAGTTCAACACTTGCACACTGATATATATACCACACATCAAAGCATACTACCAATCCATCCATGACCACTCGCTACCAATCCTTGCCGACATGGAAAGAACTTCTAGCATGCTTCAAATCCATCACAACTAGCTACTAGAACATCACAGACACACAGATCGGAAGATCTAACCCTACCACATGCGCACAGATCTAGCTAGAATTAGTAGAGAGAGGAGTGTGTGATTGAACTCACAGATGCCATCGGAGGAGCCGCGGAGGAGGCGTTGGACACGTCGAAGAAGAGGAGCAGTTGATTTGTTGCCACCGGCAACCGGTCGCTAGAGGATTTGCTTCGCTTACCTCGCCGTCGATGTGGAACCACGCCGGACGGAAAGCTCGAGATGGGGGAAATGGTGGCGGGAGTTTTGTCGCTGCGGTCACCCTGGCTATATAGAGCGACCAAATCGGCGAACGTTGAAGCGAATTCGTCCGGCCGCTTTTTCGGAGACGCGCGTGAGCTCCCACCATCTCCCTGCTCGCAGCTGGTCAGTGCCACGCCCCCTCCCCTGCATCGCTCGAGCCTGGCTCGCTGGAAACTGCCGATTCGGCCGTTCCTAGCGGGCCTGGCTGAGGACTGTTTTAAGGTCCGTGCAGGCCAAGATTCTGATGCGGGCCAGGCAACCAAACAACCTGTTTTCTTCCCAGACGGGTCTGACTTGGCCTAATGCAAGCAACCAAACACATGCTAACTCACTCAGCCTCTCTTCTTCCAAGATCCAAAGTTATCTCGCTCTTTCGTGCCACTACCTAACAACCACCGCCCCTTCTTTGCTTCTCCTTATCATCTTTCGCGTGTTTTGTTGTACGCATCCTATCATAGACATAGTGGACGCATTTGGTAGGCTACATCCAACCCGACTAGGATGCAGCTTTTTTCGTGTTGGGCTGTTTGGTTGTATACAAACACCGTTGGGTCTGCATCAGACGGTTCTTAAAGCACCACCTACATTGCTGGAAACTCTAAAAGAGCAGTGCTATACACATGACACAATCCGGACGATTCATGCACGATGCTCAAATCCAGCCGGACATGCACAAGATTGAGAAGGGCACTGGCCACTAGATTAGCACTTCGTGCAAAGATCGTGCAACAGTATCGTGTGGGTAGCAGTTTTGGCTCTAAAATTGCCCGTTTCCAGCGAGCCAGATTCCGGGATGCTCTTGAGCCTAAACACCTCGATTCGCAATAAGTTGTACATGAAAAATATGCACCTCAATGTTCTAATTCCATTCAGGCGATAGGATCATAGTTTCGTTCACTCTATGTGTTGAATTTTGTGTTCATATTTGAAGCTTTTTTAGACGAATTTTGACAAATTTGTGACACGGGATCGACCATTTGAAGTTTCCTTTGAGTAGTGGTTTCACCTCGCTGTTTGACACGACTTTCGTGTTGTGCATTTTCTATCTCACTAATCATAGACGAGTAGATCTACATGTGACCAGTGTGTGGAGGTTGGAGGGCGTCGTGCCGTCGTCGTCGTCGACGGAGATGACGGCGGGGTAGACCTTGCCGAAGGAGACGTCGTCGCGGAAGGCGTCCTCGTTCGCAGAGGAGGTGTTGCTGTCGGCGTAGGCCAGGAACCAACCCTCGCTACTCCAGACGCCAGCGCGCCTGCTTGCGCCGCAGCCGGTGAGCTTCTTGGCGGCCGTGGCGAGGCACGACATGCAGTCTCTCGGCACGGGGTCACCCAGGCAGAGGGTAGCTCTGGGCAGCGCGACCAGGAGCAGCATGAGGGTGTCCCAGAAGGCGGCAACAGTGGGGCCAAGGCAAGGGGCGGGACACAGTTGACCATGGCGCATAGCTGGTCGTGAAACGCAGTTCCATGGTGCGACTGAGCAGCAAGAAGACGGAGAAGAGAAGGGCGGTGAAGATGGCTATGGTGATGAGCGCGCAGGCGGGCGCCATGGAGGTGCGTGACAGCCCCTCGCGCCGGCGGTGACAATGGCAGTGAGCTCGTGGAGGAGAAGGAGCCACCAGAGATCAGACTCGATTCCAATCATAGTGGGAGCGAACATTCTACTTTAACATCTCTGTTCAGTGTAGTTGTTAACTCCTAATCACGATGCATGTATGCAACCAAACACCCGGTAGAAAATGCTTTCACGATGCAGGCAACCTATACGCAGGTGACCAAACAACATGCAAACGTCGTATTTTGACATGTATGTTTTCAACCAGGCTCTACTCAGCCTGACCAGTTTTTTCCATGCAACGCCTCCAAAAAAACGGTGCAGGTAACCAACGCCTCCAGTGTGGCATGCATTGTTACGAGTTAAGGAGGGAAGCAAGCATGTAGCCTCTGCTGTAGATCTGTGCCAGCAACAGCAGATGTGGCATGTGATATAGGATCCCAATCAATCTTGCATGTGCACCCATGCTGATGTTAATTGCATGGATATTGCTTCAGAAAAGGACTGGCTCAACCTCTATACATGTTGAAAATCATATGGTTAGATAAAAAATCGTGGAGAAGAACCACAAGCAGGGTCAGTTACCTTTCCCTTAATAGATCACCAAAACTTGTGTGAACATACCAGTATGGGGCAGCAAGATCGGCAATGATCTTGTGTGCCCTGCCCACACTATTGGCAGGGAATCCGGACGGGCGGATGGGTCAATCATCAAATGCACATCTCTATCATTCACAGGTTCAATGCGAGCCAGTGTGGTTGACACAGGGATAGATCAGATGCACATCTTCTATCAGGTTCAGTGCGAGCCAATCGCTGCAGGGCCCATGGAACACCATGGCACCCCGCAAGTGCTACATATGCAGGGCTATAGGTGCATTGCGAGGGTAAGACGCGGCAAAGATACATACCTTGGCCATCATGAGCATAGGCATCACGGGAGTTGCGGCGGCCGCTCTCTTCTCATGTTGCTGCCTGATGGTTGCACTTCCAGCTAGCGCTGCCGCGGCCAGGGGTGCCGTCAGTGGACCGCGGTACAACGCCGTCTTCAACTTCGGCGACTCGGCTTCCGACACCGGCAACACATGCACTGATGGCCGGCCGGGGCCTGCCGGCGTGGTGGGCATTTTCACCCGGCTGCCCTACGGTGTCACCTATTTCGGGAAGCCCACTTGCCGGTGCAGCGATGGCCGGGTCGACATCGACTTCCTGGGTAAATGTGCAGTGTCCAAAAAATTCAGATCTGACTGGGCTTCGAAAACCTGGAATTGCCCATTTTTTACGAGGGCATCCCGTGAACTTCTTGCGAAAATGCCATAACACCGACATACTTGAAGTGATTGCAGCGCAAGCGTTCGGGCTGCCGTTCGTCCCGCCATCCAAGGCGCACCGCGAGGACTTCAAGCAAGGCGCGAACATGGCCATCATCGGCGGCACCGTACTTGACTACACCAACTCCAGCCTCAAGTTCAGTGCCTACGACGGCTCCATGAACACCCAGATCGACAATTTCCAACAATTGTTGCCTTCAATCTGTGGAGCACAGCAGAGTAATTAAACACTGATCACCAGCTGGTTCTAATATTAGACCATTTGATCAATTGATTTGCACACGCGCGAATATTTTTCTTCGGTGCCATAGCTAAAGTTTACTAATATGTATGACTGTATATACAGATTGCGAGGAATATTTGGCGAAGTCCCTGTTTGTGTTTCAGATGGGGGAGAATGACTACAGCATTCAGCTGGTGAATGGATCCACGGTAGATGAGGCCAGCAAGAACATACCCAGAATAGTTAACACCATCATATACGGTGTAGAGGTAACCACAAATCTTTATAGTTCTCCCTCTGTTTGCAAAGGCTTGTCATTTTTTACCTGAACATACGTACCAACAAAATAATTAGTTTGGTCAAGTTGGACCAACCTACCTTATAAAAGTGACGATATCTCAAGCAAGAAGTTCAAAAAAGCGATTTCTCAAGCACGAGAAGTACAACTGCTATTTTGGGAAATCATGCCTCGTAGATGGATAAGTGACAAATACATGAACAAATAAAGTGGTCAAGCCATGCAGTTTGTATCCTAACATATGCTCTAAACATGCAGGAATTAATCAAACTCGGCGCAGTTGACATTGTGGTGTCAAACATTGCTCCGATGGGATGCTTTCCATTGTACCTGAACATGTTCGAGAGCTCCAACAAAAGTGACTATGACAAGTACGGGTGCTTGAGAAACCATAATGCCTTGTTCAATAGGCACAATTCTTTCCTTCGGAGTAGCCTCTCAAAGCTTCAAATGAAGCATCCACACACAAGGATCATGTATGCCGACCCTGCGAGTCACATCTACCAAATAGTGCAAGATCCCAGAAAATTCGGTGAGTCTCGGCAAGCATGTTAGCGATGCCTCGCAAAATGAGCAGCCAATGATTCTTTCTTCTAAAGAATAATTATTAGTTGGGAGCGTTGACATTCGCTCAGGAATAAATGAGTAACCGACCAAATTCAATAATTCAAACATCACTAGGCTCAAGATTAGGAACAAAATTTTAACGTTTCAGTGTTGCCAAAATATTTATGTCTCAGTATACAAATCAGTATCACTAGAATTAAATCAGGCCAATTTTTTCTTGAGTTTCAGTTAAATTCAAATGTGATTTCAGTGGTTTGAGCAAATTAAAAACCAATATTGGCGTTCTTTCGTTTGCTCTTTCTGTTGTTGCAAAGATTTGAACTGAGAAAATAACATTGTGAACCCTAGATGTCACCTAATTATGGTTAGACTGATTCCATTGTGCAGGCTTTGAGACCGCCCTCATGAGCTGTTGCGGAAAGAGCGGTGCACCGTACAGATTCGATCTGTTCACCATGTGCGGGATGGATGGCTCGAGTGTTTGCCATGACCCGGGGAGCCACCTCCTCTGGGATGGTATGCACCTGAGCGACACCGCTAACGGACGGATCGCAGAGGGCTGGCTCAGCGGCCCGTACTGCCACCCACCGATTCTGCAGTGAAGCTCCGAGCTAAATGGCTGCATATGAGGTTATGAACACACAAACAGACTTCTGGGAAACTGCATGCATGTGTTGTGTGTACTTCCTTTCTGGGAATATCCTATGTACCGAAATTACAAAATACTCCCTCCGTCCCATAATGTGTAGTGTCAAAACACGACTTACATCATGGGACGGAGTAGTAATATTGAAGCATGCTGTTTTCCGGTGCTGATTAATGTGGTTGATGCAAGCTACATACACGAGTGGACGCGGTCCATGTGTTTGGCTGATTCGCTCGGCTTTGTCGGTTGTGAAAGAGTGAACAAGTCAGAGTAAAAAAGACTAGTGCGCACATATTTGACTTACATGGTGTTATGTGCAAATACCCCAGTGCGAATCAACATTCTCACCCAGCTACATGCATCTCAGCATCTGTAAAAATAGAGTTGTATTCATACGACTCTAATTATTGTAATAACTAACAAATAAATACTTGGATAAGAGTTGTATCCAACTATTCATCATGTGATTCTAATTTGAGTAAGAGTATCTTCACAACTATGATTTGCAGCCACCAGAAAGTGTTGACAAGTCGGGCTGACTGGTCGCATTCCTGTCAGAGCTTCCAACCGGCCATTTTAGTAACTAGTTACACCGTACCCCAAACATGGTGGTTTTGCGCAAAAGAGAAATAGCGATGGTCGTGTATAATCAGGTTTCCGAAAGTGGCGACTTTTTGTAATTTACATGTAATAATTGTTTCATGAGTCTAGAATATAGGAATCTATAACATCCTAAGAGAAGACACTCGAAAGAAGCTGCTTGTAACATCATATAATTACCGTGTAATAGGGTTAGGTGGCTTCTACAGAATACTAGGTGCTAAATCTGCTTCTTTGTTTGTAGAGAATATTAATCAAGTTGCTAGAGGTGACGAAACCAGTACCTGATGTGAAGTTGTAAATTGTTAGTAATTAATTCTGAAATAAATGGTATCCAAACACATACTCCCTCCGATCCAAATTAATTGACGCAACCTTCTGTACAATGTATAGTGTGCATTGTATAGATGCTGCGTCAACTAATTCAGATCGGAGGGACTACATACCTGATAGGTAGGGATGCAAGCAAGCTGTGAAGCCCACATAAAAGTACATAAAAAGTTAATCCTATGTTAATCTAAAAAAATAACACTAGGTTGACTTTTGCTACACTTACATGTGGGTTTATGCAGGCTCCCGCTTGCATCCCCAACTGATAGGTTCAAACTGCATGGATGCTTGAACCGGCAGTTACTATTCCTTTTTTTTCATGTTCGTCGTTCCCATGAGCAGCGGGCGCATCATGTGCAAAGCTTTTCATTGGTAGTGGTGAACTTTACACAGATTGGTATCAGATTCAGAACCCTTAAACACCCCATTTGACAGTGTTGTGTGACTCATGATTACCAGTTTTCATTAATCCTGTTCCACAGCTTGTTTCTTCTCTCAAGTGCCTTAGTGTTGGTGGAATATAAGCAGGCTCCCTTGGGTACTTTATGTCCTTCATTCTACAGCAAAACCGAAAGCTTGAAGTCAGTGAGTGAAACAAAGGTAATTCTCCTGTCCAAGCAAAATAAAATGGTGAAAACAAGGAGCCCTCTTGTTTTATTTAGCCTACCTTATTAAAAGGCACGATACTAGAAGCATATCTTCCGTTGGCTGACCATAATAAACCAACTGGGAGTCTGGGACTGGTAGTGTCACACTATACAGATTTAGAGTATATTGTCATGTTTAAAAGACAAAACTATTCAGAAAAGAAGGGCACGCATAACGACACCGTTCGATGGTACAGTGTTCAATTTTTACCACTTTCCAGAAGCTGACAAAGTTTATCATCATGACACCGTTGGACGGCACAGTGTCCAAATTTTTTTAGAGTAATCTGACTTTTCTTTTTTGCTTATGGTTCCTGTTCCATTTCCCTTGAAAAGGGCCCACCAATCAATGTTACCACATACTATTTTCAGCTTAATGAGTAGGCAGTGCTTTGCCCAGTTTCTTGGACGAAAAAGAAGGAATTACGTCAATAGAGACCAATAGAGGTGCTAGCTGGGATCAATGTCTGTCAGGTGTTAACTGAGACCAGGGTGCAAGACAACTTTAATCAGTTGGCAAATATCTAATCGTGATCTTCTAACAAAATGTCTTAACTTGATAACAGCAAAAACCATTCATCTAACCTAAGTAACACATGTGCTAGTACCTAGTCAAGGATTTATGAACAACTTGCCTTCACTTGGTAGGATCTGAAAAAAAGAATCAAATAGTTGCTCACTTCAATCGCTGAGTCTTTTCTCCTCGCAAAGACCCCTTATGAGCGATGAGTAGGTGATTGCATCTGGAATCACACGTGTTTTCAACATTTTCCGGTTCAGTTCAAACGCAGAATCTGTATCACCAATCTCTCAGTAAAGTGCGCCAGATGGCATTCCCCTATAAAAAAATACACTTTGAAGAAGCTCCTTATAACGTCATGCAATTATTAATATTATGTAGTAGGTTTAGGTGGCCTTCTACAGAAGACTAGGTGCTAAATTAAATCTGCCACTTTGTAGAGGATACTATTCAAGTTGCTAGAGGTGTTAAGATTGGACGCACCACTACACAGTTTTGGGCGGCCATGCTTCTCCATCCTCATGAACAGTGGGCTCGAGCTCTGGATCTTTTGTTTTCTACTTTTGCTATGCGAGCTCTGGATCTTTGATTGATTGTAGGCAGCTCGGATTGTTGCGAAAGAGAACACGTGTGGTTCAGACAGGCCATGTGCCTCTATACATGGCAAGTTGGCAACAGTAACTCACTCGAGCCTCTCTTCTTCTTCCAGGATCCAAAATTATCTCGTTCTCTCTTCTCTTGTGCCACTACCTAACAACCACACACCTTTGCTTCTCCTTGTCATCTTTAATTTTGTGTGTTTATTGTACATATCCTAACATAGAGATAGTGGGCCTGCCACCGGAGGGGAATTTTTGGTCTATGGGGACATATGCACCCTATATGGAAAAAAAATTAGTAATTCAACAAAAAGTCAAAAATTCCTGAAAATATTTTTGAAATAAACTTGACCTTCTATTGTACTCATGAGAAATAAAATCCACAAATAATATATCCTTTTGACTTCTTTTCAAAAAAGACAAATTTTTGGCTAAAATAGTGTGAATAGTGACCTATAATAGCAAATAATTTTTGTCTTTTTTGCTGTGAGGTCAACTTTTGTTTTTTTTTTCGTCGAGATTTATATATCAGTGCAAAAGTAAGTCAAGTGTTTTGTCAAAATAGTTCTTACCTATTTTGACTTTTTATTAAAATATTAAAAAAATCCCCATATAGGGTGCATATACAACCAGGAACCGAAGTGTATTTCCCGCCTGCCACCTGCATGTATACGAGTTAAAGAGGGAAGCATGTGGCCTCTACTGTATATCTGTGCAAGCAACAGCATTGATGCCTTTGCATATTTTTCTGCGATACTAGATCCCAATTAATCTTGCATGTGCACCCATGACGCTGTTAATTGTCAAGATATGGCTCACTCAACCTCTACACATGTTGAAACAACATCCACGGCTCCACGCCTTAAACTTATCCTAATGTCTGAAAGTTGGATAGGCTGGCCCTTACGTAAGGACTATATATAACCCCCAATTATCATGAAATACAAGATGCTCATTGAATGATAAGAAATCATATGGTTTGTGAGAAAGAATCACAACCATGCTTCACTAATTTTCTCGATAGATCACCAAAAGTTGTATGAACATACCAATTAGGGGCAACAAGATTGGCAATGATCTTGTGTGCCCACATTATAGACGGTCAGATGGGTAGATCATCAGAGGCTTTGTTGGTTGATACAGGGATAAATTAAATGCACATCTCTCTATCAGGTTCAATGCGAGCTAGCTGCAGAGACCATGAAGCCATGGCACCCGCAAGTGCTATATATACACGGCAGTACGTGAGGGTGAGACACAGCAAAGATCAAGTACCTTGGCCATCATGAGCATAGGCATTGCCCGAGTTGCAGCGACCGCTCTCTTTTCATGCTGCTGCCTGATGGTTGCACTTCCAGCTACTGCTGCTGCGGCCAGATCAGGTGGCAGCAGTGGACCGCTGTACAACGCCATCTTCAACTTCGGCGATTCGGGGTCCGACGCCGGTAACTTATGTGTTGATGGCCGGCCGGGGCCTGCAGGCCTGTTGGGCATTTTCACCCGTCTCCCCTACGGTGTCACCTATTTTGGGAAGCCCACTTGCCGGTGCAGCGATGGCCGGGTTAACATCGACTTCCTGGGTAAAAATGCAGTGTCCAAACATTTCTGATCTGACTGGCTTCAAATGCCTTCAATCTGTGGAACACAGCAGCGTAATTAAGCACTGAGCTCGTTCTAATATATTCAATCATTTGATCGACTGATTTACGCACGCGAGAATATTTTCTTTGGTGCCATAACTAAAGTTTACTAACTTAAATATGTGCCTATATATAGGTTGCAAGATGTATTTGGCCAAATCCCTGTTTGTGTTTCAGTTGGGGGAGAATGACTACAGCATCCAGCTGGTCAATGGATCCACAGTAGACGAGGCCAGCAAGAACATACCCAGAATAGTGAACACCATCATATCTGGTGTGGAGGTAACTGCAAAGTTTTATAGTTCTCCCTCTGTTTGCAGGCTTGTCGTTTTTTACCTGAACATGCATACCAAGTTACCAACGAAATAATTAGTTAGGTTCAGTTGGACCGAAGTACCCTACAACAGTAACAATATCTCAAGCACGAGAAGTACAACTATTTTGGAAACCATGCCTCACAGATGGAAAAGTGACAAATAAATGAACAAATAAAGTGGCCAAGCCATGCAGTTTGTATCCTAACATATGCTCTAAACATGCAGAAATTAATGACACTCGGCGCAGTTGACATTGTGGTGTCAGACATCGCTCCGATGGGTTGCTTTCCATTTTACCTGAGCATGTTCGAGAGCTCCAACAAAAGTGACTATGACAAGTACGGGTGCCTGAGAAACCACAACGCGTTGTTCAAAAGGCACAACTCTTTCCTCCAGAGCAGCCTCCCAAAGCTTCAAAAGAAGCATCCACGCACACGGATCATGTATGCCGACCTGGCAAGCCACATCTACCAAATAGTGCAAGATCCCAGAAAATTCGGTGAGTCTCAGCAACCATGTTAGCAATGCCTTGCGAAATGAGCAACCGGTGATTCTTTCTTTCAAAAGAACAATTATTAGTAGGGAATTCACTCAGGAATAATTGAGCAACCGGCCAAATTTAACGATTCAAACATCACTAGGCTCAAGAATAGGAACAAAATTTCAACGTTTCAGTGTTACTAAAATATTTATGTTTCAGTAAAAAAAATCAATATCACTTGAATTTGGTCCAGGTTTTAAAGGAAATCAGGCCAGTTTTTTCTTGAGTTTCAGTTAAATTCAAATGTAATTTCAGTAGTTTGACAAATTAAAAAACCAATATCGGTGTTCTCTTTTTTTTTTTTTTGCTCTTCCTGTTGTTGCTACAATGCGAACTGAGAAAATGAAATTGTGAACCCTAAATGTCACCTAAATATGGTTAGACTGATTTCGGTATGCAGGCTTTGAGACCGCCCTCATGAGCTGTTGCGGAAAGGCCGGTGCACCGCATAGATTTGATCCATTCAACTTGTGCGGGATGAATGGCTCAAGCGTTTGCCATGACCCAGGGAGCCACCTCCTCTGGGATGGTATGCACCTGAGCGACACCGCTAACAGACGGATCGCCGAGGGCTGGCTCAGCGGCCCGTACTGCCACCCACCAATTCTGCAGTGAAGGTCCTTGCTAAATGGGTGCATATACAGACACAAACAGACTTCTGGGGACTGCATGCATATGTTGTGCGTACTTCCTTTGTGGGAATATCCTATGTACCGAAATTACAAAACAATATTGAAACATGCTGTTTTCTGGTGCTGATTAATGTGGTTGATGCAAGCTACATACACGCATGCAAGTGGACACGGGGCATCAGATTCCCAAGTGCGTCCCAACACCACAAATTTTGTCCATGTGTTCGGCTGATTCGCTCGGCTTTGTCGGTTGTGAAATAGTGAACGGGTCAGAGTAAAAGAGACTAGTGCGCACATACTTGACTTACATGGTGTTATGTGCAAATACCCCGATGTAAATCAACATTCTCACCGTCAAGAAGGAATACTTGGATAATAGTTGTATCCAACTATTCATCATGTGATTCTAATATCTGAGTAGGAGAATCTTCACAACTACTTCCTCTGTCCCATAATGTAAGACATTTTGTTAACTAGTTACACCATGCCTCAAACATGGTGGTTTCACGCAAAAGAGAAATAGCGATAGTCATATGAAACAAGGTTTCCAGAAGTGGTGCCTTTTTGTAATTTACTGATGTAATAATTATTATATGGGTCTAGAATATAGGAATCTATAACGTCCTAAGAAAAGACACGCTCCTTGTATCATCGTATAATTACTATGGAATAGGGTTAGGTGGCTTCTTCAGAAGCTAACTAGGTGCTAAATCTGCTTCTTTGTAGAGAATAAAAATCAAGTCACTAGAGGTGACAAAAATACTACTTGATGTGAAGTTGTAAATCATTAGTAAGTAATTCTGAAATAAATGGTATTCAAACACATACATACATACCTGATAGGTAAAGATGTAAGCAAGCCGTGAAGCCCACATACAAGTATATCAAAAGTCAATTCTATGTTAATCTAAAAAAATACACTAGGTTGACTTTTACTACACTTAGGCCTTGTTTGGTACTAGGGTTTTTGAGGGGATTGTTGCTGATAATCCCCACAGGGATTGGGTGAAACCCCAACCTTCACCCAATCCCTTCAAATCCCCATTTATCCCCAATCCACTAGGTAGGGGTAGTGTATTGGGTATTGAGAAAAATGCACTACAGTTTGGGGATTTGTGGGGAAATGTGGGGATGAAACATGTCAAATACACTAGAACCAAACGGTGTTTTGGGATATGTGGGGATTTAGGGGTTTGACTGGGATAATCCCCACCAATTCCCTAAAATACACTAGTACCAAACAAGGCCTTACATGTGGGCTTATGCAGGCTCCCGCTTGCATCCCTAACTGATAGGTTCAAACTGCATGCATACTTGAACCAGCAGTTACTATCCCTTTTTCTTCGTGCTCCTCATTCCCATGAGCAGCGAGCACATCATGTGCAAAGCTTTTTCATTGGTAGCGGTAGAGATTACACAAAATGGTATTAGAAACCTTCAACGCCCCATTTGACAGTGTTGTATGACTCATGATTGCCAGTTTTCATTATCCCTGTTCCACAGTTCGTGTTTTCTCTCAAGTGCCTTGGTGTTGGTGGAACATAAGCAGCTCCCTTGAGCACTTATGTTCTTCAATCTGCAGCAAAACCAAAAAGTTGGAAGTCGGTGAGTGAAACCAAGGTAATTTTTCTAATAATAAAACAAGGAAACACACAACCAGCACATACAAACAATGGCACATTCCTTTCTTTATCAAGATTAGCTCTTGTCCAAGTAAAATAAAATGGTGAAAACAAGGAGCCATCTTGTTTTATTTAGCCTATCATAGTAAAAGATACAATACTAGAAGCATATTTTCCGTTGGCTGCCCATAATAAACCAACTGGGAGTGTGGGACTGGCAGTGTCACAGTATACAGATTTAGAGTATATTGTTACGTTTAAAAGGCCAACTATTCAGAAAAGAAGGGCACGCATAATCAAAACACAAGTGATATGGTCAAGAGCTCTTCTAGCAATTTTTCATTGTTATTAAGTCAGGATAATTTGATATATTGCTCAAAGGGGCTAAACAACTGGTAGGTCATCAAGGATAGCACTTGCTGCAAAGAGAAAGGCACCCAAAAAATGGCATCATTCATTGAACACAACATGACTTTAGTTTCATATAATCTCCTTTCATCATGCTAGCAAGTCTAACTCACCAGAGTTTAGTAGATTCTGCAGGTCAGATTTCCTTAGTCATATGAAGTTCATAACTATAACCTAGCTCAACAATGAAAAACAAAACAAAAGGAGCAACTGAATGTAGATTAGTTTAAGTCATTGCCCATGTAGACATTTGTCTCAAGAGTCAAGACCAATATACAAGGGCAGTTGGCACATTAAAACTTGTCACGAAGTTGAGTTAAGAATAAGACGATATCCAGTGCCTCCTTACAAAACTTGGGCAAAATACAAATAGGAATTTTAGATGAATATAGATAGAAGAGCTTCCAAACGACCCCCCTTGGCAGGATGATTTGCCTGAGGCGACAAACAAGGACTAACACCGCAAACAGAGCAGAACCCTGCTGTGCTGCGTGTCATCGTGGAACGCCCGGAAGGAACACAACCACAAAATATTCAGACATAAAAGGCTCACTTTCCAGGAGGTGGCCTCCCTCACTCATGATGCCATCGGCAGGTGAATCCTCATGACACCGTTGGACAGCATATTGTCCAAATTTCTTGGAGTAATCTGACATATTTTTGTTTATGGTTCCTGTTCCATTTCCCATTAAAACAGGCCCCCACCATCAATTGTGACCACGCACTATTTTTATCTTAAGTAGGCGGTGCTCTTGCCCAGTTTCTTGGAAAAATAAAAAATAAAAGAATTATGTCAATAGACCAATAGAGGTGCTAGCTGGGATCAATGTGTCAAGTGTTAACCGAGACCAGGGTACAAGACAACTTTAATCAGTTCGCAAATATCTAATCGTGATCTTCCAGTGTCCTAAACAAGGACATAATCTCATAATAGCTTAACTTGATAACAGCAATAACCATTCTTCTGACCTAAGCATTAGAGGTGCTAGTACCTAGTTAAGGATTTATGAACAACTTGTATTCACATGATAGGATCTGAAAAAATAATAAATCAAATACTTGCTCACTTCACATCATCCTGTGGCATGAAGAAGAAACTTCATCCTTTCTAACCCTTCAATGGAGTATCGGCATTAACAACGCTCAGCGAGGCATGAGCCAAGAAGTGCTCCAAAGAGATTTATAGTCATCAGTTAATTCAGTGCTCCACAAATACAACAAGGTTCCTACATACCACAATTCACCCTGAGCTTGGAAGTAGCCCATCCCTTGTCATGCCACGGAGGACATCAACCACAGCGTCCACGTTACCTTCGTTCCGATTGAGATCAATAAGGGCCTTCGATGTTTCTGCATCTGCTAGCGAACAGCAATTCAGCAACTCCTGAATCACGGTATCTGCTTCAACAGTCATCCCCTCTTCAAATAGGCCCCTAACCAATGAAATAGTGCTTGTTGAATTAGGAGGAAAACCACACTGCAGCATTTTCTTATGGAAGTTGAGAGCCTTCAGAACATTTCCTCCCCGACAATGCCCATGAATGAGTACAGCATACACTGAACCATCCAGCTTCCAACCTCTGTCCAACATTGACTGGTAAACTTTGTCGGCTTCATTCATCAAGCCTTTCATGGAAAATCCCTTAAGAAGAGCCACCACACTCTTGAACTCAGCTTTCCTGCAACAACGCATCAGAGCCTCATATTTAATATTGTCTGGAACAGGGTCTTCGTAGTACAGCTTGAAGAGTAACCGTTGTGCTTCCTTTGTACGTGCTGACTTGCTAAGCCCATCTATAAGCACACTGTATGTCACAACATCAGGGAGAACTCCTTTCTTTATCATCTCATCGTGCAGAGAAAGAGCTTTCTCAACATCCCACTCCTTGCAATGGCCATCAATCAGTATTGTATAAGTAAATTCATCAGGCTGTAGGCCAAGTTGAAGCATCTTCTCAAAGAGTTCACATGCATCACTGAGTCTTTTCTCCTCGCAAAGACCCCTTATGAGCGATGAGTAGGTGATTGCATCTGGAATCACGCCTTTTTTCAGCATTTTCCGGTTCAATTCAAATGCAGAATCTGTATCACCAATCTTACAGTACCCACTGAGAATTGTACTATATGTCACGACGTCAGGCTTCACTCCTTTAGCCTCCATTTCATCGACCAACTCCCTCGCTTCGTCCATTCTTCCTAACTTGCAGTAACCATTGATAAGCGCATTGTAGCACACTACTGAAGGCTTGATCCTGCATTCCCTCATCTCCTTCAGTGCGAGCAATGCGTCATCCAAGAACCCGTTCTTGCAGAACCCGTCTATCAGTGCTGTGAAAGCGATCTCATTCATCCGGAGGCCCCTCTCCTTCATCTGCCCCACCAGGGCCACTGCCCGCTCCAAGTTCCCAGCCCTGCACATCGCATGGATAAGCGACGTAAACGTCACAACATCTGGTGCAACCCCTTTCTGAGACATCTCTGAGAACACCGTCAGCGCCTCATGCAGGCAGCCTGCCTTGCAGTACCCACTCACCAAGGTGTTATAACTGACCCCATCGGGGGCCAACCCCTCCCTCGCCATTCCGTCGAACACCTTGCGCGCGTCCTCCATCCTCCCCGCCTTGCACATCCCGTTCACCACCGTGTTGAAGGTCACCAGGCTCGGCCTCACCCCGGCCTCCCGCATCGCGGCGACGAGCCTCTCCGCGCCGCCCACGTCCCCGGCCCTGCAGAACGCGGCGACGAGCGTGTTGTAGGTGACGGCGTTGGGCGCGCACCCCGCGGCGCGCATGTCGCCGTCCACGACGGCCGCGAGCGCCTCCTCGCGGCGGCCGCGGGCGCAGAGCGCGCGGACGAGGATGTTGTAGGTGTACACGTTGGGGGCCACGCCGGCGCGGAGCATGGAGCCCTCGAGGAAGCGCCGCGCGGAGGCGAGCGAGGCGTCGGAGAGCGCGAGGAGCACGGCGTTGTAGGCGGGGAGGGAGGGCGCGTAGCCCGCCGACCTGGCGAACGCGAGCGCCGCGGCGGCGAGGGACGGGGAGGGGAGGGAGGCGTAGGCCCTGATGAGCGCGTCGAAGGGCCGCGGCGGCGGCGGGGAAGGGAGGAGGCGGAGCGCGGAGAGCAGCGCGAGGAGGAGCGGCAGCGGCGGGAAGGAGGCCGCGAGGCGGGAGGCGGCCTGGGGCGAGAGCGGGAGGTGGCGCCGGCGGAGCGGGGGCGGGAGGGGCGGCGTGCGCGGGGTCGGGTTGAGGAGCGCCGCGAGGTGCGCATGCTGCACCGGGTGCTGGTGGAGGCTGCCGGACGCGCCCGCCGCTTGCCGCGCGGCCGCCATGCTCAGGTGCGAGGCGGCGGCGCACGGGCCTGTGGCATTTGGGTCAGCTGGGAGTGCCGACTTGGTGGGACCCGGTGGTCAGCTGGCCACTGAGGCACTGACCCAACGGCCGCCGGCCAAATTCACCGTTTTGACCTTAACGCTGGGCCAAATCTCTCACGATTTGGTTGGTTGGAATTATGTATTTTGATGGCATTTTTAATGTGAGCCCTGACCCTAGTTTTTCTTCCAAGTCCATGCTGAATTATTGAAACTGTGGTTTGTGATGTGTACTAACCCTTAGGTTTTGTCAAATATTAGTGATTTGTGACGTGGATGACCTAGGGTTAGAGTTAGGATTTGTATGAGATGGATTCACGGCGAAAGAAACCGATTGTTACATAAAAGTCACTGGTCGGGAATAGAGAATACCATTGTTTTGTGATCTTAGCCTGGCCCATAAGGTTGTAGCTGGTGGTGGCATGCTTAAGGCGATCAAGCCGAAACCGTCGGTAAATCCTATCTAAAGAAAGGCTTGCGGTTTGAGGACATGCTAGAATACAAGATGTGGTTGCGTGGGAATGTTGTTAAGCACCATAGACATACACCGCTAAATGTTAGAGGCGAGGATGCTCATGGAAAGTCCATGCAAGAATCATGACAAATGGATGGTGGAAGATATCAAGTTGTCATGCCATTCGCCAGTGCAAAACGCCAACAACTAATGCACTCAAGACGCATTATCAGCTGGCCTCTGAATTCATCGGATATAAATTGACGACACATGTAGTCGTAGACTCGCCCATTAGGTGAAGTTGATGATTGGTTTGGTGCAAACTCTCTTTGGATATAAAGGTGATGTATGGAAAGGCATAGAAGGACAAGCAAGTCGCCCTTAGAATGGAGTACGCTGGATGGGAAGAATCATACAACCACCTTCCTAGGTTGTTGGGAGTGATGACCTAGAAACCTAGTCACGTATCATGTAGCCGAGAATGATGCTCAAGTGTTTTCGCCATACCTTATGGACGTTCAACCCATGAATCGCGACCTTTAAGCATTGTTGGTCATTTTTGTCATTGCACACACAGTATCTATTCTCTCTCAACCAAATCTAACCCAGACAATCTTCAAAAAGTTAGGGAAAACATAAATTAGGGCCACCAAGCAAAAACAATGCACCTAAAAAAGTAGGTTTTAACCGTAAAAAATTGGAGGAGTTTTTTCGACTATTCAATTTTTTTTAAGGAGTTGAAGGAAAATCCATAAGCTAGGAAGGGATTCGGTGGAGGAGGATAGAGTATTATGGGACGGAGGGAGTATTTTAAAAAAAATCAAGCATTTGAATTTTTTTTGAACAAGTACTTTAAAAATGTTAAATGTATATAAAAAATGTTGACCTTCAATTTATTAACATATATTTTAAAAATGTTAATCAAGCATTTGAAAAATGCTATATGTGTATAGAGAAAATGTTGACCATGTATTGAATTTTTTAATCTTGTATTGTATTAAAAAAAGTTAATTAAACATTTAAAAAAATGTATATAAAATATGTTGATTGTGTATTAAAAAATAGTTAATCTTGCATTTGAAAAAAAAGTTCATCAAGCATTTCAGAAATGTCAAATGTGTATAAAAAAATGTTGACCATGCATAACAAAAATGTTAATGTTGTGTTTGATAAATTTTAATGAAGCATTTGAAAATGTTAAAATTTTACATAAAAAATATTTTGACCATTTATTAAAAAATCTTGTATTTAAAAATGTTAACCAAACATTTGAAAAATATTTAAAACATGTATAGAAAAAATGTTGACCAATTCATAAACCGAGAAAGAAACAAAGAAAAAAAAGAAAATCAATGAAAACCAAGAAAGAAACAAAAGAAAACGAAGAAAGAAAACCGAAAAAAGGAAAGCAAAAAACCAAATAAAAACCAAGAAAGAAACAACGAAAGACAAAGAAAAAAGAAAGAAAAGAAAAACCAATGAAAATCATGAAAAAGCAAAAAAACAAAGATGAAAAAAACATAAGACGAAAAAACCGTTGAAGAAATAGAGAAACCGTAAGAAAAAATAAAACAAAAAATACCTCAAAGAAACCAATACATCAACCACCACGAGCGATCTTCTCGATCGAAATCAGCGAACGGAAGGAACATATGAAAAACAGACGGTAGCAGGGTGAAAATGCTTCGGGCTAGACCCCGGAGGAACACTCGCCATAAGCGAGATATAGCACTTGTATTCATTTTGTGCTATGCTAAAAACTTGCCCAAGTATTTTTTTTAGGGTTTTTCTTTTTGAGTTGTTTTTTTTTCTTAGGGTTTAGGGTGATTCTGGCCGACGCCGCGTGTCGCGTCATAAAACGGGGGGTTTCCGTTCGGGCTCTCTCCTCCTCCTCCTCTGTAGATGGACTGCTCTGATCTAGTGGATGTGTGGCATAAACCGAGTGCACTCTGGGTAAACGGTGTACATATGATGAAGGAAATCAAGCAGATGGTCGAAGCTTTTCAGGGTTTCAAACTTCTTTGGATTCGTCGTGAAGCAAATGGGGCGGTGCACCTATGTGCTAAAATAAGCTCTTAGCATTTCTTATTTTTACATGCTTTCATGTAATTCCAGAGAACCGTTCAATCAGATTGTAATCTCTCAGTTTAATAAAGCGATGGATTAATGTAAAAAATGGCAACAAAGGCTAGAAGACCGATTCCTGATAAATGGCTCTCTTACCGAACGTCGTACGACATTGATGTTGTTCAGATTGTCCCCTTTACATAAAAATGGTGGATCCTGAAAACAACTATTATTCACATCCTTCCTAGTTAAAAAGACAATAGTTGAACAATATAGACAATTACCTCCCCTTTCTCGATGGCCCATCCACAATGTATGATCGTACTCGACCCCAAGTTTAGGGTATCGATAATTTTCTGCCGTCCTACACAATACATTAATATTCTCATTACTAAGTTTGAACTTACGCATACATGCAAATTATACAAGTCTAAATGCCAAACATGTCGATTTATGCTCATTATTTAAAAACTGTAAGAACCCTATACCACTTCCATACATCAATATATGCTATTAATATGACACATAATAAAAAAAAGAATTCCTATGTACAAATACATTGGAACAAACAAAGATACTATCACTAGTTCAAAAAAAACATATAGCTATACTTTGTTTTATCACATCTATACATATATGCTATCACACACATGCTAGTCCATACATCAATACATTTGAACAAGCTAGCATGCCACATTTCTCTGTAGAAGACATACATCCATACATCAATAAACTCATATACAAAGTCAAACAAGCCATACATACTACACAATATATTTCATCCGTGCATCCATCTATAAAGCCATACATTCATGCTTGCTTTAAGCCACACATTCATGTATAAAGTCATACACATCCATACACCAATACACACAAATTCTCCAATAACTTCTTTCTAAAGCCATGAACACAAGACACCATATACATGAGCACACAAAAAATCTCTTCTATCTCAACCAAATACAACACACACAATTTTCAAAAAGTTAGGAAAAACACAAACTAGCGTTCCACCAAGCGTGCAAAAATGCACCTAAAATGGCAGGTTTTAACATAGAAAATTGAAGAGTCGGAGGAGAACCCTCATGCACCATGGAAGATCTCAGATCCACGAGTTTTGAAGGAGAAAACCTGCGATTTGATAGGGATTTGGAAGAGGAGGAGAGATGAGCAACATCCCTATTTTTCCCCACGGTTAGAAACCCCATGGAGGCCGCGAATGGGCCGGGCACCACCCGCAACCCCGCTGAGCACTTACATATCCGGCACGCAACACCACTTACCCTCACGTTTCATGCAACGTCACAGACGTGTCCACTTCGCCTTCGCCACATCGGTCGATCGGCGGCAACTTGGCTTGGGGGTGGGCGAGGTAGTAGCGTCGAGGACCTCAGCGCTGCACTATATAGGTGCTCGGTCAGGGTAATTTCGTGTAATTTTTTGATGAAGGGGTTCATTTTGTGCTATGCTAAACTTGCCCAAGGTCATCTTAAAAGAAAAACTTGCCCAAGGCCTCTTTTTTTTTAGGGTTTAGGGAGGTTCTTGCCGACG
>NC_057814.1:65163808-65181044 GCF_018294505.1 Triticum aestivum | reverse complement strand
CGTCCGACGCGACGCACGCCCCGAGGTGAGCACCACGAATCCCACCCAATACCCTTCGAATCCGCGTGCATTCTCGGCCCCCGCTCGCGCGCCTCGCCGATTGCCCCGAGGTTCCGACGCCCCGCCGTGGGTTTTCTCTCTCGCGGTTCTCCCTGGCTCGTGTCGGGGGTGCGATTCGTGTTCGTTCTGGGAGGGGCGGTGCGCCCGCCCGGTCCGTCGCGGTGGGGTGTCGCGGCGGCGCCCTTGGGTGGGTTCCAGGGTGGCATCTTCGTGATTTGTCGTGGGTTGGGCCGGTACGGATGGCTGGCTAGGGTTACTCCCAAAATTTCTCGTTCTCGTCGAATTCTCAACGGAAATAGGCAGATTGGGTTGGATTGGAGGCCCTGATTGTGTCAAATTATCTCTTATTTAAGCACGTCTTTGGTCGATTTGTTGATAATTTGGTAGTGGGTGCGTTGTTCATGGCGGCAGGATCAGGCATTGGTATTGTGTTCCTGGATTCCGTTTCGTAGATGATTGGTTTGCTATCTTGTGTGCGTGGTTACAAGTTTTGATTGCTTGGCGGGCCAGATAGCTTCGGTACTGCCAAAATCCCTTCGGTGCCTTTATGGTAAATTAGGACTCTGCGTTCCTCAGATAGCATTGGATCCCCTTGCCTTGCGTATAACTATTGTATTTCTTGAAAGATATGAACTAATGCTTTCTTTGTCGCATGTTCCTCGCAACCAGCAACTCTATCAATGTGATAACTGTCCTATCATCATTTGATTGATTATAACCACTGCACTTGTTAGATTTTGAAGGGAGAAAAAGAAGTTGAACCATGGGGAAGAGAAAGTCAGCTGCTAAGCCACCTCCTAAGAAGCGGATGGACAAGCTCGACACTGTCTTTTCCTGCCCGTTCTGCAATCATGGCAGCAGTGTTGAATGCCGAATGTTAGTACTGTCTTCACATGTTTTCCTGTTAAATTGGTTGGTACTGGATTGCTATCCATTCAACATTGTGACTGGGGTTTCCCTCTTTTTTTTCCCTTCAGTGATATGAAGAATCTGATTGGTGAGGCCAATTGTCGAATCTGCCAGGAAAGCTTCAGCACCACTGTAAATGGTATGTCCAATTTGTACATAGAACTGCAAATTGTACTCCTAAAGTAGGTGCCCATACTGATTGATTCTCAGCTAGAAAATTCCGCACCAGACATCTCATTGTTTTTGTTTCTTCTCAACCTAATGCTTACAGCTCTAGGAACATGGTATAGCTTATCTATAAATTTCCTGCAACCATGCCTATCTCATATACTCTTTAGGGTTTTAGTCATTCTAATCAACTAGGTCATAATGGAGCAGTGCCGAAGTAGTTATCTTGTACAGTTATATGCGTACTTGGTTGTCATTGAATCACACAACCATGCTTGTAAGATAAGCCCTGTGGCTCCCTATTTTTTCATGTTCCAAGTCTGAGTTAACTGAATTGCTTGAAATAAACCTGCATCGTCAGAAGTTCAGAACTGAACCTGTATAATAGTATTGCTTAAATGAAAAACAGTGTTGTAGAGGGTTAACCTTTGTTGTGCCACATGTTTTCAAGTTTGTGTATAACACTATAACCATGTCATGTAAAGGAAACAGTGTTCAGTAGAGTTTTTTACCCTTGCTAAGCTACATGTATTTAGTATATTGTATATTGTACTAATTATCTGTTTTATTTGGTGCAGCGCTGACTGAGCCTATTGATATGTAAGTCAAATCCAACAAATAACTCTTGACTAGTGAGTTGGTGCAAATACGTCAGAGACCAGGAACTGAAGATCGTATTATCTTTCCTGCAGATACAGCGAATGGATCGATGAGTGCGAGCGCGTCAACACTGTCGAAGATGATGATGGTGCATGAGCATGTCTGGTTGCAAAATGAAATGGTTATTACTCCTATGACTGTAATGCGTTGGTGTTATTGGCTGCCACCTTCAGCCATGTCTGTAGTAGCGTTATGGCTGATCGAACCGTTAGTAGGCAGTTCATCCTGCGTTTAATAAACAAGCGATGATATTGTGTACTTGCGTTTGAACCTTAATAGTAGTGTTGCATGTCCAGGGTTGGTTCTCAGCCAGTATGTTAGTATAATGGTTGAGATTAGGACTAATTTCAGTACCAGAGAAGAATGCTATGTTGGTGGTTGTTCTCAAGCTTGTGGTTTGTTCATGTATCTGAGTCATGTTTGCCATTCATCAGGCTGACTTTGCTTGTTTTAAGTTCGAAATGGAGTAGAAATCTGCAATGGTGAATAAGCTTGCAGGTTAAGGTGTAGCAAAATTTGCATATTTCCTCCCGGCATGAAAATGGCATTGAAGTCTGCTTTTGGTCTTCAAGAAATTCAGAATATTTCTGAATTCCCGTTTTTGCACTGGGATCAAGGGTGCCACCCTCCAGAAAATCCATTTTATTTAGCATACCAACATGTCAACCTACCAAGTACAAGAAATTTCAAAAAAAAAAAGTAGAAGAAATGCAAATAGAAACATGACCAAAAAACATTAGCCTTCACTTGACCTGACAGTTCCTGCTTGCCCAGGGGCAGTATATTTCTGTTTATGTAATGTAGATCAGGGGATTACCCCAAACTTGATGAACTTGTATGAAGCATACATTTATTACAAACAGTGGAAACTAAACTAGCCCTACTTGTTAGCCGGTCTCTCCCATCAACTTCTCAAAGAAAACAAGACTACTCCAGGATTACAACCTTTCTTTGCCGCTGCTTGATTGTGATCCCTGCCAAGATCTTAAGTGGCATAAGTTTTGCTTCCCAAAAATTGTTCCAGTAATTCACAACCGATCCATCCTCTCCAACCACGACTAGCTAATCTTGCTACTGTGGCGTCGCCGAGGGTGCTTCGCTTTTCTTGATGCCGTAAGCAATGTAGTTTATACTAGTATCATCAGACAGGGACCACTCTCTGGTCAACGGATTGTAGAAGAACCCTGCCATTTCCTCCACCTGGAGACAAGATGTCAAAGCTGTCAGTTATATAAAGTGGCAGCAAGATCATCGCGTGGGAGTGATTAATAGTAGCTTACGGAGATTGAGGCTCGTTGCAGTGCTAGGACTAGCTCCTCGGGGGTGACTAGTTTGGACCACTCATGTGTGCCTATAGGAAGCTGTAAAAGTACAAAGAAAACCATTAAGACTTTAAGAGTACAGTGTCATTGATTCAGATTCATCGGAGCATCAACCTTAGTAGGGATGAGCATATATTGAAACAGCTTGTTGATTATTTTGTGAATGAACATGATAGCACTCTATTTCCTTGGAGGATCTGAACCCTTATTGAATTCTAGCCCAACAAACACAGCTATACAGATCAATATATCCATATTTATCTGTCATCTGTTATACACGGCTATACACAGCCCTTCCTACCATTGCATATGCAAAGTCATATGATAGGCTGATGAATTGAACAACATTTCTTTTGGCTTGAGACTGCTCATGAGTCATGAGCATTAGCAATTAGGACATCTTACAATCTCAGGAGTCAAGATTTTGCTAAGCTAGCAACCGTTGACTGCCAACTATGTGAATCAATCTTCCGTAGGAATTGAAACAAAAAAAATGCAAGATGGACAATAAGACTAACCCATCTGAGAATATATTCAGCACCAACAATGGCAGCCGCATATGCTCTCATTGACCGGTTGATTGTAGAAATCACAGTGGCACCATTAGGAACTGTCAAAGCTGATAGAGATTGGCAGAACTCCAAAGGATTGGCAACATGCTCAATCACCTGCAAATATATTAAGATAATTCATTTTTTTGATCCAGTACACTAGTTTAGTTAAGAAAGCTGTACGTGCAAGGCACACAGTACTTAATCATCCTATTCACAAAGAGCCTATACAGTGTGGTATGTGTTATGATATTCACAAAGTTCTCCCAATATTTTGCACTGGTGTCTCCTTTTCGTTGAACACATGACTTGACTTAGGGGTTGAGAGACGACAAAAAAATGAGGGAGACTACACATGCAGGCAGAATAGATTCATCATGAACTTCTTGTAGCTTAATTGATTGGATGGCGGAGATGGCTCTTCTATTTGTATTGATGCCCCTGACAAATAAAATATAAGTTGAACTGTCCTAACTAATGGGATTGTATCCCTTATTGGATTATATCCATTCTTTGAGTGGCTAGAGCCAGCAGCCCCCCTAACACACGGTTCTAGCAGAAGCTATAGCCTATATGCTTGTAATACATGATAAAAGCAGTCTTCAATATCAAACAAAGGTTTTAAAAGGGATCCTGCATCAGTGAATTACCAAAACACCTCTCTGATAGTGTATGCTATGCTAAATGAGCTATGGAGGCAATCTATTTTTTATCAAACACCTTTGGAAGACAACAGGGGTGTAAGACAGGACGAAAAATGTTCATACCTCAAGAGAAATTACAGCATCAAATTGCTTGTTCTCTTTTACCAAATCCTCTGCATATGAACAATAATACATATAAGTTTTGCTATTTTCAGCCATAAGAAACAGCAGATGTAAATTACTTATATATCTCAATTTAATCTATCTTGTCTAAATTTGAAAGCTGAGGGTCTTCCTTTACAGTCTGGTTAATTACTGAGAAAATATATGTTCAATCAAGACATCAAATGTTTGAACTACATAGTTGGGCTACATAACTAACTGTCACTGGAATATGCCCTGGAAGCCATTACCAGCGGTTGTGCAGCAATACTCAATGGAAGCAGTTGTTGGATCAGATGCCTGCAAAGGAACGAAGCAAAAATCGTTGGCTAAAAATATAATAAATCCATCATGGTTCTGGCAATTTCGGCAGTGTAAAATCATGAACAATCGATGCACTTCTAGGGGCATTTGATATTTATACATGAGTAAAAGGACTAAAGGTCGAGGAAAAAAACATAGAAGCCATCAGTCCTAAAAGGCTTAATACTGCATGCATAGTGATCATATGCTATATCATCAGGTAAAGTATGAACAAGACCGTATTTATTAGCATTATATGTTTCACTGTTATCAGCAGGAAGCCAATAATAAAACTTAGCAGTATACCTTTCTCGTCTAAATTATACGTAAAATAAGTGACAAGAAAATAAGCACAGCTATTTCTACTAAACAATTGACATGAAGATGAGTAATACATACGGCATGAATGTGCGCAATCTTTATATTCTTGTCAACAGCATCAATACCAGTAACTGTAGCTCCCATCCGAACAAGAGGCTGTCATCCAACACAGATGATCCAAAAGGTCAACAAATATTTTATCCATCAGTTCAATCACATGAGGGAACACATGTTAAAGTCCCAATTGCATTGTAACACTAAAAAGACGTTGACCTGAGACAAAGACTGACAATTTCAAACCAACTAGTTAGTACTCCCTCCGTTCAAAAATACTTGAAGTTCTGGGTTTATCCCAAGTACACATCAATAAGCTTAACTCAGGCTGTAGGCAAGGAGAACACATCATGGATAGTTTAAGACATTTATTATAGGCTATAGAGATCAGCAAGTCAAAATGCTGAAGATAGCTATAGTTGTGAATAGGAATTTAAATCTAAAAGTTCAATGTGAGTAAGTTGTATAATGTGATACCTGACATAAAACAGAATATGATAAGTAAGAAGGAAAATATTGCATATTCATTATCCATTTCTATATCAGTGAACTAGATGACTTAATTCTCCCTTTCACACAGATGAAAAACCCTCAAAAACTATTTACCATCTAGTATATTAACCACCAGAAGGTTTTAATTATTACAAAAAATTGGCTGACAAAGCCTTTATACCTCTGAGAGAATGCCACCTCCACATCCAACATCAATAACTTTAAGACCTTCGAGTGGCTTAGCTGAATATGGATCCCTCCTGGAAGAATTAACAACTTTAGACAGTAGAGCAAATCTGGATCTCTTAGGATGAACTTAGGCAAAATACAGCAAAAGGCAACGATATTGATGATGAGAAATGAGCAACGGAAAAATAATCACAATACAGAATAAGGAACAGTACAATAAGTAGTCCAGTACTTGTCTTCTCTTCAGGGAAAAAGAAAAACTAACAACCACAACAGCAATGCTCTATAGAAAACAAAATGCAGGATACGTTAAATGTACCTGAAATGTCTACAGAGTGTGGAGCGGATAAAAGACAGCCTTGTCGGATTCATCAAATGCAATGGTTTGAATGGACCTTGAGAATCCCACCTATTTATTCCAGAAGCAGTATCATCATCAGTAACCAATCATATGCAAAGGAAAAACTTGCCACGCCCTTCACTTTGAGCATCTTAACATACAGACTATACTAAGTGCTGCACTGGCAGAGTGGCAGACAAATGCTTCTTCATAGAACAGAGATGATATGATAGAAAGACCCCAAACACCAGATTTGATTTTAATAACCATTGTTAAACATGAAAAACTATGTAGGCATTCTCAACGCACACCATAGTACTTTTCGTGCAATTCCCTGAACATGTTGAGGCACGTTGATATATATATATATAACATATATAGAGGCATGTTGATGATATATACAGAACAAAAATGTATACCAATTCACTGGAAAGCGTCGACAAACTACACCAGCTGTTGCAGCTTATTCTAACTTCTAAGCAACTCATGGCTGCACCAGAACAAGTACCTAAGTCTGGTGCTCGCGATGCCAACAGTGACTGATTCCCTGTGCATAATGTTCATCATTGTGACCTGTGGCAGGCCTATTTCGCTATTCGGATCCAACAGGTCCAACAATTTTTGCAGCTCCAGTTTGCTCCAAATTTTTAACCAAACATTCAGAGCATAAAGCACGGGGGTTCACCGACTCAGGAGGCCAGAGTGGGATCTCACCAGGTCTCGGCGATGGCGGCGAACTTGGCCACCTCGGCGGGGTTCAGCGACGACGCGGCGGATCCCCCGCCCGCGTGCCGCGGCGGGCCCTGGGGAGGAGACGGCGGAGGCGGCGGGAGCGAGGAAGCGGCGGCGGCGGAAGCCCAGCGGCGCCATTGCGGGGGTAGGGCGTGGGGAGACGAGAGGCCCGGGTCGGGAAGGCGCGCGCCTCCGCGGTGCGGGACGGCGGAGGAGGCGAGGGCTCGGCGGAGCGGCGGCGCGACGCGGCGCAGCATCGTGTGCTGTTGCGCGAGCGGAGCCGGCGGCGACCACGGTGGTGGTGCTCTGGAATCTGTCGCGTCGCTTCGAAGGGGTCGTCTGGCTGGACGTGTCGAGATCACGACCGTAGGATTCCGATCCACGGTTCGGGTTGGAACTTCCGTGGAATGCACCGTGCCTATCAACAGCTGCTGGACATCAAGGTGTGTTTGGTTGTAAAATCAAGTGGAGTGAAATGTAATGGCTTTATCTCTTTGTTTGATATAGCTAATGGGATAGAATGGAATAATTTCGTCTGAGCGTTTGGTTCCGGCTATTGCTTGTTTGTGTGGAGTATATCGTATGACAGATGTATAGTATTTGTTAGGTGGATTAGCGTGTTAAACGGAGCTCACACAAGGACTTTGATGGGCCAAACACACAAAGGCATTCCCATAATTTGATTTTGGTGACAAAGTAGGCAAACCGTTGTGAAGAGAGGTCTATATACTGTATAAGTAAACAAAATGATTGATTCCAAACACTGTGTATGTATTGATTGTGTCTTCATTTTTGTTTGCAATGTACAATTTTTTTTTTGCAGTATGTTGCTTGAGAGCCCAGCAAAAGCTAGATGCAACATAGTCTCTACTATTAAAGGGGGATCGAACGTCGTGATGGTTCGACCTCGTTCGATCCCCCCTCCCTTCAAACAAAAACCATCACCCGAGGTCCACACGCATGTAGCAGCCCAAAAATCACCAACTCAGCCCATGTACGAGATCCGCCTCGTTCGATTCCCCCTCTCCTCGTACGTGAAAAAAGGACCTCCTCGCACGAAAGAAAAAAAAAGGAAAAGAAAATAAAACAGCCCACGTACGCACGTCGTCCCACCTCCAGGCTCCCACTCCCCTTCCCCCAATTCCATCGCTCTCGATCTCGTGGCTCTATCTCCGTCGCTGACCTCCTCCTGCGTGCGGCAACTTCAAGCGGCAGCACACTGCAGCCATATCATCTCTTTAGATTGGAGCGGTGGATCGCGCCCTTACCATATCGTTTCTTCTTCATTGACTCCAGGAGGAGCTCCACGCGGGGAGGGCGATGAGAAGGAGCGGCGCATGATGAATGACGGCCCAGGTAACGCGATCTCCCTATCTTCGCTCCACCTCATCTTCTTGAAGGAAATATGCCCTAGAGGCAATAATAAAGTATTATATATTTCCTTATATCATGATAAATGTTTATTATTCATGCTAGAATTGTATTAACCGGAAACATAATACATGTGTGAATACATAGACAAACAGAGTGTCACTAGTATGCCTCTACTTGACTAGCTCATTAATCAAAGATGGTTATGTTTCCTAGCCATAGACATGAGTTGTCATTTGATTAACGGGATCACCTCATTAGGAGAATGACGTGATTGACTTGACCCATTCCGTTAGCTTAGCACCCGATCGTTTAGTATGTTGCTATTGCTTTCTTCATGACTTATACATGTTCCTATGACTATGAGATTATGCAACTCCCGTTTACCGGAGGAACACTTTGTGTGCTGCCAAACGTCACAACGTAAATGGGTGATTATAAAGGTGCTCTACAGGTGTCTCCAAGGGTACTTGTTGGGTTGTCGTATTTCGAGATTAGGATTTGTCACTCCGATTGTCGGAGAGGTATCTCTGGGCCCACTCGGTAATGCACATCACTACAAGCCTTGCAAGCATTGTGACTAATGAGTTAGTTGCGGGATGATGTATTACGGAACGAGTAAAGAGACTTGCCGGTAACGAGATTGAACTAGGTATCGAGATACCGACGATCGAATCTCGGGCAAGTAACATACCGATGACAAAGGGAACAACGTATGTTGTTATGCGGTCTGACCGATAAAGATCTTCGTAGAATATGTGGGAGCCAGGTCCCGCTATTGGTTATTGACCGGAGAGGTGTCTCGGTCATGTCTACATAGTTCTCGAACCCGAAGGGTCCGCACGCTTAACGTTACGATGACAGTTTTATTGAGTTTTGATGTACCGAAGGAGTTCGGAGTCCCGTATGAGATCGGGGACATGACGAGGAGTCTCGAAATGGCCGAGACGTAAAGATCGATATATTGGACGACTATATTCGGACTTCGGAAAGGTTCCGAGTGATTCGGGTATTTTTCGGAGTACCGGAGAGTTACGGGAATTCGTATTGGGCCTTAATGGGCCATACGGGAAAGGAGGGAAAGACCCCAAAGGGTGGCCGCACCCCTCCCCATGGGCTAGTCCGAATTGGACTAGGGAGGGGGGCGCCCCCTTCCTTCTTTCTCCTTCCCCCTTCCCTTCTCCTACTCCCACAAGGAAAGGAGGAGTCCTACTCCCGGTGGGAGTAGGACTCCCCCCTTTGGCGCGCCTCTCCCCTTGGCCGGCTGCCTCCCCCTTGCTCCTTTATATACGGGGGCAGGGGGGCACCCCAGAGACACAACAATTGATCCTTGAGATCTCTTAGCCGTGTGCGGTGCCCCCCTCCACCATATTACACCTCGATAATACCGTTGCGGAGCTTAGGCGAAGCCCTGCGTCGGTGGAACATCATCATCGTCACCACGCCGTCGTGCTGACGAAACTCTCCCTCAACACTCGGCTGGATCGGAGTTCGAGGGACGTCATCGAGCTGAACGTGTGTAGAACTCGGAGGTGCCGTACGTTCGGTACTTGATCGGTCGGATCGTGAAGACGTACGACTACATCAACTGCGTTGTGATAACGCTTCCGCTGTCGGTCTACGAGGGTACGTGGACAACACTCTCCCCTCTCGTTGCTATGCATCACCATGATCTTGCGTGTGCGTAGGAAATTTTTTGAAATTACTACGTTCCCCAACAGTGGCATCCGAGCCTGGTTTTATGCGTTGATGCTATGCACGAGTAGAACACAAGTGAGTTGTGGGCGATATAAGTCATACTGCTTACCAGCATGTCATACTTTGGTTCAGCGGTATTGTGAGATGAAGCGGCCCAGACCGACATTACGCGTACGCTTACGCGAGACTGGTTTCACCGTTGTGAGCACTCGTTGCTTAAAGGTGACCGGCGGGTTTCTGTCTCTCTCACTTTAGTTGAACCGAGTGTGGCTACGCCCGGTCCTTGCGAAGGTTAAAACAACACCAACTTGACAAACTATCATTGTGGTTTTGATGCGTAGGTAAGAACGGTTCTTGCTAAACCCGTAGCAGCCACGTAAAACATGCAACAACAAAGTAGAGGACGTCTAACTTGTTTTTGCAGGGCATGTTGTGATGTGATATGGTCAAGACATGATGTGATATAATGTGTTGTATGAGATGATCATGTTTTGTAACCGAGTTATCGGCAACTGGCAGGAGCCATATGGTTGTCGCTTTATTGTATGAGATGCAATCGCCATGTAATAGTTTTACTTTATCACTAAGCGGTAGCGATAGTCGTAAAGCAATAAGTTGGCGAGACGACAACGATACTACGATGGAGATCAAGGTGTCGAGCCGGTGACGATGGTGATCATGACGGTGCTTCGGAGATGGAGATCACGAGCACGGTGCTTCGGAGATGGAGATCACAAGCACAAGATGATGATGGCCATATCATATCACTTATATTGATTGCATGTGATGTTAATCCTTTATGCATCTTATCTTGCTTTGATTGACGGTAGCATTATAAGATGATCTCTCACTAAAATTTCAAGACAAAAGTGTTCTCCCTGAGTATGCACCATTGCGAAAGTTCTTCGTGCTGAGACACTACGTGTTAATCGGGTGTGATAGGCTCTACGTTCAAATACAACGGGTGCAAAACAGTTGCACACGCGGAATACTCAGGTTAAACTTGACGAGCCTAGCATATATACAGATATGGCCTCGGAACACAGAGACCGAAAGGTCGAGCGTGAATCATATAGTAGATATGATCAACATAGTGATGTTCACCATTGAGACTACTCCATCTCACGTGTTAATCGGACATGGTTTAGTTGCTTTGGATCACGCAATCACTTAGATGATTAGAGGGATGTCTATCTAAGTGGGAGTTCTTAAGTAATTGTTGGAAATATGCCCTAGAGGCAATAATAAATGGTTATTATTATATTTCTTTGTTCATGATAATCGTCTATTGTTCATGCTATAATTGTATTGTCTGGAAATCGTAATACATGTGTGAATACATAGACCACAACGTGTCCCTAGTAAGCCTCTAATTGACTAGCTCGTTGATCAACAGATAGTCATGGTTTCCTGACTATGGACATTGGATGTCATTGATAACGGGATCACATCATTAGGAGAATGATGTGATGGACAAGACCCAATCCTAAGCATAGCATAAAAGATCGTGTAGTTTCGTTTGCTAGAGCTTTTCCAATGTCAAGTATCTTTTCCTTAGACCATGAGATCGTGCAACTCCCGGATACCGTAGGAGTGCTTTGGGTGTGCCAAACGTCACAACGTAACTGGGTGACTATAAAGGTGCACTACGGGTATCTCCGAAAGTGTCTATTGGGTTGGCACGGATCGAGACTGGGATTTGTCACTCCGTGTGATGGAGAGGTATCTCTAGGCCCACTCAGTAATGCATCATCATAATGAGCTCTATGTGACTAAGGCATTAGTCACGGGATCATGCATTGCGGTATGAGTAAAGAGACTTGCCGGTAACGAGATTGAACAAGGTATAGGGATACCGACGATCGAATCTCGGGCAAGTAACATACCGATTGACAAAGGGAATTGCATACGGGATTGATTGAATCCTCGACACCGTGGTTCATCCGATGAGATCATCGTGGAACATGTGGGAGCCAACATGGGTATCCAGATCCCGCTGTTGGTTATTGTATGGAGAGGCGTCTCGGTCATGTCTGCATGTCTCCCGAACCCGTAGGGTCTACACACTTAAGGTTCGGTGACGCTAGGGTTGTAGAGATATGTGTATGCGGAAACCCGAAAGTTGTTCGGAGTCTCGGATGAGATCCCGGACGTCACGAGAGGTTCCGGAATGGTCCGGAGGTGAAGAATTATATATAGGAAGTCAAGTTTCGGCCACCGGGAAAGTTTCGGGGGTTACCGGTATTGTACCGGGACCACCGGAAGGGTCCCGGGGGTCCACCAGGTGGGGCCACCTATCCCGGAGGGCCCCGTGGGCTGAAGTGGGAAGGGAACCAGCCCCTGGTGGGCTGGGCGCCCCCCCATGGGCCTCCCCCCATGCCCCTAGGGTTTGGGAACCCTAGGGTGGGGGGGCTTCCCACTTGCCTTGGGGGGCAAGTCACCCCCTTGGCCGCCGCCCCCACCCTAGATGGGATCTTGGCCGGCGCCCCCCTCCCAGGGGGCCTATATAAAGGGGGGAGGGAGGGCAGAAACACAACAGCCTTGGGCGCCTCCCTCCTCCCCTGCAACACCTCTCTCTCTCTCTCGTATAAGCTCGGCGAAGCCCTGCCGGCATCCCGCTACATCCACCACCACGCCGTCGTGCTGCTGGACCTCCATCAACCTCTCCTTCCCTCTTGCTGGATCAAGAAGGAGGAGACGTCGCTGCACCGTACGTGTGTTGAACGCGGAGGTGCCGTCCGTTCGGCACTCGGTCATCGGTGATTTGGATCACGGCGAGTACGACTCCGTCATCCACGTTCATTGGAACGCTTCCGCTCGCGATCTACAAGGGTATGTAGATGCACTCCTTTCCCCTCGTTGCTAGTAGACTCCATAGATGCATCTTGGTGAGCGTAGGAAAATTTAAAATTATGCTACGATTCCCAACAGTAATATGATTAATTGAACTTAAATTTATCATGAACTTAGTCCTGATAGTATTTTGCAAATTATGTTGTAGATCAATAGCTCGCGTTGTTGCTTCCCTGTGTTTATTTTTGATATGTTCCTAGAGAAAAATTATGTTGAAAGATGTTAGTACCAAAGATGCGGATTGGATCTGTGATCTGAGGATTATCCTCATTGCTGCACAGAAAAATTATGTCCTTGATGCACCGCTAGGTGACAGACCTATTGCAGGAGCAGATGTAGACGTTATGAACGTTTGGCTAGCTCAATATGATGACTACTTGATAGTTTAGTTCACCATGCTTAACGGCTTAGAATCGGGACTTCAAAGACGTTTTGAACGCCATGGACCATATGAGATGTTCCAGGAGTTGAAGTTAATATTTCAAGCAAATACCCGAGTTGAGAGATATGAAGTCTCCAACAAGTTCTATAGCTAAAAGATGGAGGAGAATCGCTCAACTAGTGAGCATGTGCTCAGATTGTCTGGGTACTACAATCGCTTGAATCAAGTGGGAGTTAATCTTCCAGATAAAATAGTGATTGACAGAATTCTCTAGTCACCATCACCAAGTTAGTAGAACTTCGTGATGAACTATAGTATGTAAGGGATGACGAAAGTTATTCCCGAGCTCTTCGCGATGCTGAAATCGACGAAGGTAGAAATCAAGAAAGAGCATCAAGTGTTGATGGTTAACAAGACCACTAGTTTCAAGAAAAGGGCAAAGGGATAGAAGGGGAACTTCAAGAAGAACGACAAGCAAGTTGCTACTCAAGTGAAGAAGCCCAATTCTATACCTAAGCCTGAGACTAAGTGCTTCTACTGCAAAGGGACTGGTCACTGGAAGCGGAACAGCCCCAAGTATTTGGTGGATAAGAAGGATGGCAAAGTGAACAAAAGGTATATTGGATATACATGTTATTGATGTGTACTTTACTAGTGTTTATAGCAACCCCTCGGTATTTGATACTGGTTTAGTTGCTAAAGTAGTAACTCGAAACGGGAGTTGCAGAATAAACAGAGACTAGTAAAAGGAGAGGTGACGATGTGTGTTGGAAGTAGTTCCAAGATTGATATGATCATCATCGCACACTCCCTATACTCCCTATACTTTCGGGATTAGTGTTGAAACTAAATAAGTGTTATTTGGTGTTTGCGTTAAGCATGAATATGATTTGATCATGTTTATTGCAATACGGTTATTCATTTAAGTTAGAGAACAATTGTTGTTCTGTTTACATGAATAAAAACCTTCTATGGTCATACACACCAACGAAAATGGTTTGTTGGATCTCGATCGTAGTGATACACATATTCATAATAATGAAGCCAAAAGATGCAAAGTTAATAATGATAGTGCAACTTATTTGTGGCACTGCCGTTTAGGTCATATTGGTGTAAAGCGCATGAAGAAACTCCATACTGATGGGATTTTGGAATCACTTGATTATGAATCACTTGATGCTTGCGAACCGTGCCTCATGGGCAAGATGACTAAAACGCCGTTCTCCGGAACTATGGAGAGAGCAACAGATTTGTTGGAAATCATACAGATGTATGTGGTCCAATGAATATTAAGGCTCGTGGCGGATATCGTTATTTTCTCACCTTCACAGATGATTTGAGCAGATATGGGTATATTGTGACGCCCCCGATTTGACCGTACACTAATCATGCACGCAAATGTGTACGATCAAGATCAGGGACTCACGGGAAGATATCACAACACAACTCTACAACATAAATAAGTCATACAAGCATCATAATACAAGCCAGGGGCCTCGAGGGCTCGAATACAATTGCTCGATCATAGACGAGTCAGCGGAAGCAACAATATCTGAGTACAGACATAAGTTAAACAAGTTTGCCTTAAGAAGGCTAGCACAAAAGTAGCAATGATCAAAAAGGCAAGGCCTCCTGCCTGGGACCTCCTAACTACTCCTCGAAGCCGAACTCCACGTAGAATCATCCTCGGGATCTCTAGCTCCTGGACTCCAGCATCTGGTTGCGACAATCCGGTATAGAAAGGGGAAAAGAGGGAGAAAAGCAACCCTGAGTACTCATCCAAAGTACTCGCAAGCAAGGAGCTACACTACATATGCATGGGTATATGTGTAAAGGACCATATCAGTGGACTGAACTGCAGAATGCCAGAATAAAAGGGGGATAGCTAGTCCTGTCGAAGACTACGCTTCTGGCCATCTCCATCTTGCAGCATGTAGAAGAGAGTAGATTGAAGTACTCCAAGTAGCATCGTATAGCATAATCCTACCCGGCAATCCCCTCCTCGTCGCCCTGTTAGAGAGCGATCACCGGGTTGTATCTGGCACTTGGAAGGGTGTATTTTATTCAGTATCCAGTTCTAGTTGTCATAAGGTCAAGGTACAACTCCGGGTCGTCCTTTTACCGAGGGACACGGCTATTCGAATAGATAAACTTCCCTGTAGGGGTGCACCACATAACCCAACACGCTCGATCCCATTTGGCCGGACACACTTTTCTGGGTCATGCCCGGCCTCGGAAGATCAACACGTCGCAGCCCCACCTAGGCACAACAGAGCGGTCAGCACGCCGGTCTAATCCTAAGCGCGCAGGGGTCTGGGCCCATCGCCCTATGCACACCTGCACGTTGCAAACGCGGCCGCGAGCAGACCTAGCAACCCGCACGATCACGGCGGTTACGTCAAAGCGGTCCAACACGGCGCGCGCCACTCAGTCGCTGACGTCACGAAGGCTTCGGCTGATACCACGACGCCGGGATACCCATAACTACTCCCGCGTAGATGGTTAGTGCGTATAGACCAAATGGCCAGACTCAGATCAAATACCAAGATCTCGTTAAGCGTGTTAAGTAACCGCGAACGCCGACCAGGGCTAGGCCCACCTCTCACCTAGGCGGTCTCAACCTGCCCTGTCGCTTCGCCACAAAGTAACAGTTGGGGGATGTCGGGAACCCAGGCCCACCTCTACCGGGATGGAGCCACCTGTCCTTTCAGCCCCCTCATCAGAATCACTTGCGGGTACTCAACGAGCCGACCCGACTTTAGTCACCACTTGTGTCATGTATATAAAGTATATAGTATATACCCGTGATCACCTCCCGAAGTGATCACGGCCCAGTAGTATAGCATGGCAGACGGACAAGAGTGTAGGGCCACTGATGGAACACTAGCATCCTATACTAAGCAATAGGATTGCAGGTAAAGGTATCAACAGTAGAAGCAAGGGCAGGCTATGCATCAGTATAGGATTAACGGAAAGCTGTAACATGCTACACTACTCTAATGCAAGCAGTATAGAGAAGACTAGGCCATATCTGGTGATCAAGGGGGGGGGGGGCTTGCCTGGTTGCTCTGGCAAGTAGGAGGGGTCGTCAACTTCGTAGTCGAACTGGGCAGTAGCAGTGTCGGTCTCGTAGTCTACCGGAGAGAAGAGGGGGGAAGAAACAGTAAATACAATGCAAACATAAGCATGACGATGCGTGACATGACAATGAACAGTGCGAGGTGTGTCCTAACGCGATAGTAGGTGGTACCGGCGAAGGGGGGAACATCCGGGAAAGTATTCCCGCTGTTTCGCATTTTCGGACAGACGGACCGGAGGGGGAAAGTTGCGAGTTCGATAGGTTAGGGAGGTGTGGTGGACGAACGGACTGCGTATCCGGATTCGTCTCGTCGTTCTGAGCAACTTTCATGTAGAAAGTATTTTCATCTGAGCTACGGTTTAAAAGATATGATTTTCTAAAGATTTACTAATTTCTGGAATTTAATTAATCATTTAATTTAATTCGAAATTGGATTTATGACATCAGCATGATGTCATCCTGACATCAACAGTCAACAGGGGTTGACTAAGTCAAACTGACATGTGGGTCCAATGGGACCCACCTGTCATTCTCTGTTTAGGTTAATTAGGGTTTATCTAGTTAATTACTGTTTAATTAAATTAACTAACTAATTAGATTAATTTAAACATGATTAATTAACTTAATTAATTTAGTTAATTAATTAATTAAATTTATTTTTATTTTCTTATTTATTTATTTATTTATTTTTATTAATTAATTTATTATTTGTATTATTATTATTTTTTTAATTCTTTCTTTTTTTTGTTCTCAGGGGCGTGGGGCCCCCTAGTCAGTGGCTCAGGAGGAGCCATAGCGGGTGTGGGCTACGGGCATAGCCCGAACGGGCGAGGGGGATACGGGCGACGGGCGCCCGCCCATCGGGGCCCTTGCCCAGGCCAGCAGCAGGGCGCCGGCGGCCAAGGGCGGCGCTAGGCGAGGCCGCGGCCGGTGCGAGGAGTAAGGC
>NC_057814.1:65139213-65163222 GCF_018294505.1 Triticum aestivum | reverse complement strand
GGCGCGTCCAGATCGGGGAGAGGGGGGAAGAGAGCGAGGGGAGAGTGGGTGGTTGGGCTAGGGTTGGGGGGGAGTGGATAAGGAGGAGTGGGGGAGTGGCCGGCTGGGCCTTTGCCCAGTTGGGCCGATGGCCTGCTGGGCCGGAGCCCGGGGGGGTTCTTCCTTTTTTTTGTATTTATTTGTTTTCTATTTATTAGTTTTTTTATTTATTTTCTATATATTTTTGTTTTATAAAATATACAAGTAGTACCTAAATTAGTGTTACAAAATACCCCAATGCCACAAAAAGTTTGGTGACAAAATAAAATAGTTTAGTAATTTATTATTTGTAAAAGGCATTTAATTAATTGTTTTTGCTACTGTTTAAATCCTTATAGTTAATATAAGCATTATATAAAAGTTTGGTTTCTCCACCATAATTGCTTACGATTTATTTGAAACAACCCGAACATTTTAGTTTTAATTTTTTGAAAACTTTTGATGTTTGCCTTGATTTTCAAATTTGAATTTGGATCGGTTTCGGACTAACGCGAGATTAACAATAGTAACCGAGGTGACGTGGCATCACTAGCGTGGAATTACTGTAGCGTAATTATCCGGGCGTCACATATATCTACTTAATGAAACATAAGTCTGAAACATTTGAAAAGTTCATATAATTTCAGAGTGAACTGGAAAATCATCGTAACAAGAAAAATAAAGTTTCTACGATCTGATCGTGGAGAAGAGTATTTTAGTTACGAGTTTGGCCTTCAGTTAAAACAATGTGAAATAGTTTCACTACTCACGCCACCTGGAACACCACAGCATAATGGTGTGTCCGAACGTCATAACCGTACTTTATTGGATATAGTGCAATCTATGATGTCTCTTACCGATCTACCACTATCGTTTTGGGGTTATGCATTAGAGACAGCTGCATTCACGTTAAATAGGCTACCATCTAAATCCGTTGAGACGACATCTTATGAACTGTGGTTTGGCAAGAAACCAAAGTTGTCGTTTCTTAAAGTTTGGGGTTGCGATGCTTATGTGAAAAAGTTTCATCTTGATAAGCTCAAACCCAAATCGGAGAAATGTGTCTTCATAGGATACCCAAAGGAGACTGTTGGGTACACCTTCTATCACAGATCCGAAGGCAAGACATTCGTTGCTAAGAATGGATCCTTTCTAGAGAAGGAGTTTCTCTCGAAAGAAGTGAGTGGGAGGAAAGTAGAACTTGATGAGGTAACTGTACCTGCTCCCTTATTGGAAAGTAGTTCATCACAGAAATCTGTTCCTGTGACTTCTACACCAATTAGTGAGGAAGTTAATGATGATGATCATGTAACTTCAGATCAAGTTACTACCAAACCTCGTAGGTAAACCAGAGTAAGATCCGCACCAGAGTGGTACGGTAATCCTGTTCTGGAGGTTATGTTACTAGACCATGATGAACCTACGAACTATGAAGAAGCGATGGTGAGCCCAGATTCCGCAAAATGGCTTAAGGCCATGAAATCTGAGATGAGATCCATGTATGAGAACAAAGTGTGGACTTTGGTTGACTTGCCTGATGATCGGCAAGCAATTGAGAATAAATGGATCTTCAAGAGGAAGACGGACGCTGATAGTAGTGTTACTATCTACAAAGCTAGAATTGTCGCAAAAAGGTTTTCGACAAGTTCAAAGTGTTGACTACGATGAGAGTTTCTCACTCGTATCTATGCTTAAGTCTGTCCGAATCATGTTAGCAATTGCCGCATTTTATGAAATATGGCAAATGGATAAACAAAACTGCATTCCTTAATGGATTTATTAAAGAAGAGTTGTATATGATGCAACCAGAAGGTTTTGTCAATCCTAAAGGTGCTAACAAAATATGCAAGCTCCAGCGATCCATCTGTGGACTGGTGCAAGCATCTCGGAGTTGGAATATACGCTTTGATAAGTTGATCAAAGGATATAGTTTTATACAGACTTGCGATGAAGCCTGTATTTACAAGAAAGTGAGTGGGAGCACTACAGCATTTGTGATAAGTATATGTGAATGACATATTGTTGATCGGAAATAATGTAAAATTATTCTGCAAAGCATAAAGGAGTGTTTGAAAGGAGTTTTTCAAAGAAAGACCTCAGTGAAGCTGCTTACATATTGAGCATCAAGAACTATAGAGATAGATCAAGACGCTTGATAAGTTTTTTCAATGAGTACATACCTTAACAAGATTTTGAAGTAGTTCAAAATAGAACAGTCAAAGAAAGAGTTCTTGCCTGTGTTACAAGGTGTGAAATTGAGTAAGACTCAAAGCCCGACCACAGCAGAAGATAGAAAGAGAATGAAAGTCATTCCCTATGCCTTGGCCATAGGTTCTATAAAGTATGCCATGCTGTGTACCAGATCTATTGTATACCCTACACTGATTTTCGCAAGGGAGTACAATAGTGATCTAGGAGTAGATCACTGGACAGCGGTCAAAAAATTATCCTTAGTGGAATAAGGATATGTTTCTCGATTATGGAAGTGAAAAAATGTTCGTCGTAAAGGGTTACGTCGATGCAAGTTTTGACACTAAATCTAGATGACTCTAAGTCTCGGTCTAGATACATATTGAAAGTGGGAGCAATTAGCTAGAGTAGCTCCGTGCAGAGCATTGTAGACATAGAAATTTGCAAAAAACTTACGGATCTAAATGTGACAGACCCATTGACTAAAATTATCTCACAATCAAAACATGATCACACCTTAGTACTCTTTGGGTGTTAATCACATAGCGATGTGAACTAGATTATTGACTCTAGTAAACCCTTTGAGTGTTGGTCACATAGAGATGTGAACTATGGGTGTTAATCACATGGTGATGTGAATTATTGATGTTAAATCACATGGCGATGTGAACTAGATTATTGACTCTAGTGCAAGTGGGAGACTAAAGGAAATATGCCCTAGAGGCAATAATAAAGTATTATATATTTCCTTATATCATGATAAATGTTTATTATTCATGCTAGAATTGTATTAACCGGAAACATAATACATGTGTGAATACATAGACAAACAGAGTGTCACTAGTATGCCTCTACTTGACTAGCTCGTTAATCAAAGATGGTTATGTTTCCTAGCCATAGACATGAGTTGTCATTTGATTAACGGGATCACTTCATTAGGAGAATGACGTGATTGACTTGACCCATTCCATTAGCTTAGCACTCGATCGTTTAGTATGTTGCTATTGCTTTCTTCATGACTTATACATGTTCCTATGACTATGAGATTATGCAACTCCCGTTTACCGGAGGAACACTTTGTGTGCTACCAAACGTCACAACGTAACTGGGTGATTATAAAGGTGCTCTACAGGTGTCTCCAAAGGTACTTGTTGGGTTGGCGTATTTTGAGATTAGGATTTGTCACTCCGATTGTCGGAGAGGTATCTCTGGGCCCACTCGGTAATGCACATCACTATAAGCCTTGCAAGCATTGTGACTAATGAGTTAGTTGCGGGATGATGTATTACGGAACGAGTAAAGAGACTTGCCGGTAACGAGATTGAACTAGGTATCGAGATACCGACGATCGAATCTCGGGCAAGTAACATACCGATGACAAAGGGAACAACGTATGTTGTTATGCGGTCTGACCGATAAAGATCTTCGTAGAATATGTGGGAGCCAGGTCCCGCTATTGGTTATTGACCGGAGAGGTGTCTCGGTCATGTCTACATAGTTCTCGAACCCGAAGGGTCCGCACGCTTAACGTTACGATGACAGTTTTATTGAGTTTTGATGTACCGAAGGAGTTCGAAGTCCCGTATGAGATCGGGGACATGACGAGGAGTCTCGAAATGGCCGAGACGTAAAGATCGATATATTGGACGACTATATTCGGACTTCGGAAAGGTTCCGAGTGATTCGGGTATTTTTCGGAGTACCGGAGAGTTACGGGAATTCGTATTGGGCCTTAATGGGCCATACGGGAAAGGAGGGAAAGACCCCAAAGGGTGGCCGCACCCCTCCCCATGGGCTAGTCCGAATTGGACTAGGGAGGGGGGCGCCCCCTTCCTTCTTTCTCCTTCCCCCTTCCCTTCTCCTACTCCCACAAGGAAAGGAGGAGTCCTACTCCCGGTGGGAGTAGGACTCCCCCCTTTGGCGCGCCTCTCCCCTTGGCCGGCTGCCTCCCCCTTGCTCCTTTATATACGGGGGCAGGGGGGCACCCCAGAGACACAACAATTGATCCTTGAGATCTCTTAGCCGTGTGCGGTGCCCCCCTCCACCATATTACACCTCGATAATACCGTTGCGGAGCTTAGGCGAAGCCCTGCGTCGGTGGAACATCATCATCGTCACCACGCCGTCGTGCTGACGAAACTCTCCCTCAACACTCGGCTGGATCGGAGTTCGAGGGACGTCATCGAGCTGAACGTGTGTAGAACTCGGAGGTGCCGTACGTTCGGTACTTGATCGGTCGGATCGTGAAGACGTACGACTACATCAACTGCGTTGTGATAACGCTTCCGCTGTCGGTCTACGAGGGTACGTGGACAACACTCTCCCCTCTCGTTGCTATGCATCACCATGATCTTGCGTGTGCGTAGGAAATTTTTTGAAATTACTACGTTCCCCAACAGTGGCATCCGAGCCTGGTTTTATGCGTTGATGCTATGCACGAGTAGAACACAAGTGAGTTGTGGGCGATATAAGTCATACTGCTTACCAGCATGTCATACTTTGGTTCAGCGGTATTGTGAGATGAAGCGGCCCAGACCGACATTACGCGTACGCTTACGCGAGACTGGTTTCACCGTTGTGAGCACTCGTTGCTTAAAGGTGACCGGCGGGTTTCTGTCTCTCTCACTTTAGTTGAACCGAGTGTGGCTACGCCCGGTCCTTGCGAAGGTTAAAACAACACCAACTTGACAAACTATCATTGTGGTTTTGATGCGTAGGTAAGAACGGTTCTTGCTAAACCCGTAGCAGCCACGTAAAACATGCAACAACAAAGTAGAGGACGTCTAACTTGTTTTTGCAGGGCATGTTGTGATGTGATATGGTCAAGACATGATGTGATATAATGTGTTGTATGAGATGATCATGTTTTGTAACCGAGTTATCGGCAACTGGCAGGAGCCATATGGTTGTCGCTTTATTGTATGAGATGCAATCGCCATGTAATAGTTTTACTTTATCACTAAGCGGTAGCGATAGTCGTAAAGCAATAAGTTGGCGAGACGACAACGATACTACGATGGAGATCAAGGTGTCGAGCCGGTGACGATGGTGATCATGACGGTGCTTCGGAGATGGAGATCACGAGCACGGTGCTTCGGAGATGGAGATCACAAGCACAAGATGATGATGGCCATATCATATCACTTATATTGATTGCATGTGATGTTAATCCTTTATGCATCTTATCTTGCTTTGATTGACGGTAGCATTATAAGATGATCTCTCACTAAAATTTCAAGACAAAAGTGTTCTCCCTGAGTATGCACCATTGCGAAAGTTCTTCGTGCTGAGACACTACGTGTTAATCGGGTGTGATAGGCTCTACGTTCAAATACAACGGGTGCAAAACAGTTGCACACGCGGAATACTCAGGTTAAACTTGACGAGCCTAGCATATATACAGATATGGCCTCGGAACACAGAGACCGAAAGGTCGAGCGTGAATCATATAGTAGATATGATCAACATAGTGATGTTCACCATTGAGACTACTCCATCTCACGTGTTAATCGGACATGGTTTAGTTGCTTTGGATCACGCAATCACTTAGATGATTAGAGGGATGTCTATCTAAGTGGGAGTTCTTAAGTAATTGTTGGAAATATGCCCTAGAGGCAATAATAAATGGTTATTATTATATTTCTTTGTTCATGATAATCGTCTATTGTTCATGCTATAATTGTATTGTCTGGAAATCGTAATACATGTGTGAATACATAGACCACAACGTGTCCCTAGTAAGCCTCTAATTGACTAGCTCGTTGATCAACAGATAGTCATGGTTTCCTGACTATGGACATTGGATGTCATTGATAACGGGATCACATCATTAGGAGAATGATGTGATGGACAAGACCCAATCCTAAGCATAGCATAAAAGATCGTGTAGTTTCGTTTGCTAGAGCTTTTCCAATGTCAAGTATCTTTTCCTTAGACCATGAGATCGTGCAACTCCCGGATACCGTAGGAGTGCTTTGGGTGTGCCAAACGTCACAACGTAACTGGGTGACTATAAAGGTGCACTACGGGTATCTCCGAAAGTGTCTGTTGGGTTGGCACGGATCGAGACTGGGATTTGTCACTCCGTGTGACGGAGAGGTATCTCTAGGCCCACTCAGTAATGCATCATCATAATGAGCTCTATGTGACTAAGGCATTAGTCACGGGATCATGCATTGTGGTATGAGTAAAGAGACTTGCCGGTAACGAGATTGAACAAGGTATAGGGATACCGACGATCGAATCTCGGGCAAGTAACATACCGATTGACAAAGGGAATTGCATACGGGATTGATTGAATCCTCGACACCGTGGTGGCGCAACGGACGACGGGACACCGGCTTGTGGTGCAACGGATGGCGGGAGGCGGTGGGACCGTGGGAGGATCAGCTAGCCAGGAGGAGGTCCCCAGTGGAAAACTGGCAAACCGCCAGCAGCATACAGGGGGCCACCGTCTCTCACGCCTCTTGCTTTCACCATCTCATTGGTACTCTCTTACTCGTTAAATAATGACACCCATCATGGATCCCTCTTTTCCATCCATTATTTTCGGAGTTTCATGTCTACACCTGAAAGATCACATTTGCACTGGAGCAGTGTTTTTTTTAGAAAACCAAAATTTACTTGTCCTGTTGCATTTGTGATCTAAAACCGTTGGCAAATCAAAAGTGACAAGCGCTACAGGAGTAAATTAGTTTTCGAAAAGGTGAAATACTCGCATCCGTAGACCACAACAACATTTTTCACATGTGTATCCCTGTGAAAATGCTCTGCTTGGCGAATACTTTGTGTATTTTGTGGAGTAATCTTCATTGGGAAAACAAATATGCACGATATAGACCTTGGGTCACTTGAAGCAATCAAAACACACATGAGTTTTATTGGTCGTATTAAATTTAGGTCATGTTTTCATCTATGTTGACCTGGTGGAACTTGAGTACTACCAGGTTAATTTTCTGTCTCTCATTTTTTAAACATGAAGGTTCAACAACAGTAATTCTTTTTCGTTGCCTAAAGTTTTATAAAGGAAAGGAGGAAGTCAGCTGAGATTCTGTATAGCTTGACAATGCATCAGAACTCTGGGATGCGTATAAACATTATGCTCTAGCGGTATCATTAAAAACCATCACATTATGATGAGGAAATGGAAAATGGATTTGGAGTTTGCAGTCATCCTATGTTAATCCGATCTTCTTATTTTCTGATGTTTGCCACTTTATCTTCACATAATATTTTTTTCAGGACAGTATGAAATCCACATCCAATTGATAGATATACTGGTGGTTCTTCATATTGTTACCTTGCCTTAATATTTATAAAAGGAAAAGAGGAACGACTATACTGTTTGACACTGCTATTGGTAAGATCCATGTACATGTAGTAGCTTCAGTGTTGCCGCCTCTTTTTCTGCTACATGTGTAAATGCAGTTAGAGTTCAGAATACAATAGATATTTTTTGTGCGGAAAAAAATTCAAAGATCTTTGTTATTTGGGCTTCAAAATGTTTGAGGAAAAATACCTTGGTTTAAATATGTACAGTAATCTTCTAATTCAAGGACAATTTGCAGAAGTTTGCTTGGTGAAGGTCTTGGATCACTCGTCATCACAGACTCAAAGAGCCCGAGGGCCTTCAAAAGCAACCTGATTCATCTTTGAGGCACATAAGATCTGTAAGGGTAATTTCTTAGTTTTCATATGATCGCGATGCAGAGGCTAGGAGCACTATCTCTTTCATTATCTACCAAACAGGTACATATTCTTCCATATCTTTTTATGCCGTTGTGTAGCTTTGGGTGTTTCCGGTTGATTTCTACTTTGTTATATGATCGTAAACGATATTAAGCTACTAGAACTAGGGATTGATAGCGCCTTTTGGTCACTGTTGTAGGTAGATCACAAGTTTCTGTATTGCTTCATTTAATTAAAGTTGAGCAGGTCTCTGCCCTGTTCAAATAATAAATAATTAAATACATACATATTATTTCCTCATATTGCAAATGTAGCTCCAAACTTTCTCTTTTTTGGTTTTTGAAGGACAAAACACATCTCAGATCAGTGAGTTGCTTTGCACAATTTATTTTATTGAACTATGTAGTTTGCAACTGGGGTTCTTTGATTCCTCATCATTGTTCTAGAAATGGAAAATGATACATTAAAACTTTTAATTTCGTAACGCAATACATCATATGTCCTACAAACTAGAATTTTTTTGCCTCTGTCACAGCCTGCATATTTTTTGCAGGTTATGCTAGCTAGCATAAGTTGGAACAGAAAAATATGCGGATCAGTTTCAATCGTGCAGACATAGCATATGCTTCATCAGCTCACTTTTCTCCAGAGATAGGTATGCTCTTAACAAAATCAATTTGATCTTAATTTCTATTAATATAAAGTTTCTTACTGTTCCCGACAATACAGTGAGAATAATTTTGCAAGAAGAGATGTGGTGTGAAGCAAATAAGTGCCTTAGAAGAAAAGTAATATCCCTTGCAAAATATTAGAGACTGAGTTCTTCCAGCTCATAATTCTGGGTTTTGCGTAGTTAACTAACATAGTAATTTCCCTTGCTTTCTGCATAGTTAACTAACAGCAGGGACGCCACTGCCATCTAGGAATATATGACCAAAACAAATCGGTGGTATAATCCCTTAGCTTGTTGTACTTCTGCCTGTGAAAGGCTGCCCTGTATGTCAAAGTATGTGTAGCTAGCATGATTGGTGTGATCCGAGTCTTGATAGCAGACCTGCAAATTTGCCATGTTATATCTTTCTGATTATTTTGCTTTGTTTGCAAGGGCAAACTTCTACTATGCAAATCTTGTTTGAAGAATGGGTGTGGCATAAAACATGTAATATGCTTGCTTTTTAGAAACCAAATGTATGCTACTTCAACTCTACACTAGAGGGTACATACATAGCAAAGAAGATTCACAATGCTGGTTCTACGTATATCATTGTTATCTTCGAGCGACCAAAAAATGATGATGCAGTTACACTGGCCAGTGGAGGTGTCTCGCTATAATTAGGTATGCTAACTAGGGGAAAACTATATAATTATATTTTACATTGTTGTTTGAGTCTTCTATTTGTGTACAAAGTGATAGCAGAGCTAAGGGCAAGCAAAAGGAAGCAGACAACGCCTTGTATTCTTGCGGGGGGTCGGAATGTCACCATCGACACGGTCATGCTTCATTGACACCGATTAGCATGACGATTGTTCGAGAAAGGAAGTAGTTGAAAATGGAATGTGGGGTGTGTCAGGTCTATCACTTAAATTTATTTCATTGCGAAGATCAGTGTAGTGTCATGATGAAACAAAGGGTGTGGCTTGATGTGCAAAGGTAATTATTCCACATGTCTAGAAAAGCAAAATCAGTGATCCATTAGAACACATGGATATATATATATATATAGCTAGCCCTACCCTTACTCTTAATTATGACCTAATTGATGGGGTGAGCGTTGATGTGACATGGCATCCGGTGTTATCCTCATAAATGTGGAGGATCCACAACCCCAACCTGATATAGGAGACGATAACGGGTGGATGTTGGTAAGCGATGATGACAAGAGGAGAGGATGTCGCAGAGAGGTTGGCATGATGAAACGGTCATTGGCGATAGCATGTAAGGAAGAAGACGACAAGAATAGATAGTATGTAAGGGGGAGGGCCAGTGCGTGACTCGAGGACGTGACGACGGATTCATCACATGCATCTACAAAAAGGACAACAAGTGGTTCGGTGTGCTCACATAGAGAAAAAGGTATATGTCTGTCCCGTGGCAACGCACGGGCACTCAACTAGTGTAAGTAAAATGAATTTTGCAATTAGTCTGCAATTTTAATATGGCAAAGAATGACAAAGGCTAGATACGGTGTTACCTAGGACGTTGCACATGGACTACTTCTTTATGATGTGGGTGAATTGAATTGGCTCCCAAAGTCTCCATCCAATGTGAAAAGAACTGTAAAAAACTACCTAAAGAACTAATAATTAGCCAAACTATGCCCAACGCGGGCCATGCCGCATTTAAACATTGCATCAAACCATGCCATTTAATCTTCTTATAGGCTTGTATTCCAGTTTGCCAGGCTCACACCCCATGACAATAGTGACCGGTCATATTACGATGAGCAGCGGTCACCATGTCAAGGACAACTACACTCTCTCCTTCATTACTTTCCCCAGTAGTCCTACCACATGGTTAGATTTTAGATATTTGATTAGTAGGAACAGAAAAAAATAGGAAAAACATAAGATTCGAGTTGCAGACACACTTGAATTCTATAGAATTAGCAAATAATAGAAATTAAAGCCATTAAAGGGGAAAGAAAGGGCGACCGGCCATCTATGCCAAGTGGCACCTGCTGGTTGGCTACGATGGAATGTGTTTTTAGAAAAAAAAATGTTTTTCCTTTTTTAAGATGAAAGTGAGGTTTTTTTTTCCTTTTCGAGATGGATGTGAGGGCCACGTGTCATCTGCTGTGTTTAGCTGAGGTGAAAGAGGTTTTATTTCTTTTGTGAGATAGAGGTTAGGTTTTCCCCCCCTTTTTTTCTTCAAGAAGGAGAAACGAACGCACACCTTCATAGAGTGCTTGATGCCAAATAGTAGGAAAAACAAATAATTATAAAAATAGTTTTGAGTGGGTGGAAAATTTCCTTTAAAACAAAGTGCGAAGCAATCCTTTGGAAATATTTCTAAGGATTCCAATCCTATGAATTAAGCATGATATCTAGGAAAAATTTCTAAAGATTCAAATCCTATAAAATTATTTTGAATCGAAGGAACCCTACCTAAAGTTTTAGCGTTATCTTAAGTCAGACATTTCTAGTTTAATCAAATTAATGAAAAAAAACTTAAAATGTATATCGTCATGTATATACAACACAAACATATATTTAATGGCGAATCTACTAAAACTAATTTAGCCATTACCGCAATATTAATGTCTGTGGCGTGACATGGTCCGCTACCAGCGCACATATGGCCAACATGACACCTTGCAAAGCAATGGCATCCTCGCGTGGCCCATCCACAACAACCCAAGCGTGGTATCATAGTCAGGAGTGGAAGAGGACACCCGTGATCTCATATCGGTACCATGCGTCGTCCGATACATAGAGCTAGTGAGACTATAATTAAGTATGGAAAGAGAGATACGTAGTCTAAAGGGACGCGGCGTTTCTGCACCCATGCTTAGCTTCACCTTGTTGGAAATATGCCTTAGAGGCAATAATAAATGGTTATTATTATATTTCTTTGTTCATGCTAATTGTCTATTATTCGTGCTATAATTGTATTGTCCGGAAATCGTAATACATGTGTGAATACATAGACCACAACGTGTCCCTAGTAAGCCTCTAGTTGACTAGCTCGTTGATCAACAGATAGTCATGGTTTCCTGACTATGGACATTGGATGTCATTGATAACGGGATCACATCATTAGGAGAATGATGTGATGGACAAGACCCAATCCTAAGCATAGCATAAAAGATCGTGTAGTTTCGTTTGCTAGAGCTTTTCCAATGTCAAGTATCTTTTCCTTAGACCATGAGATCGTGCAACTCCCGGATACCGTAGGAGTGCTTTGGGTGTGCCAAACGTCACAACGTAACTGGGTGACTATAAAGGTGCACTACGGTTATCTCCGAAAGTGTCTATTGGGTTGGCACGGAACGAGACTGGGATTTGTCACTCCGTGTGACGGAGAGGTATCTCTGGGCCCACTCGGTAATGCATCATCATAATGAGCTCAATGTGACTAAGGCGTTAGTCACGGGATCATGCATTGCGGTACGAGTAAAGAGACTTGCCGGTAACGAGATTGAATAAGGTATTGGGATACCGACGATCGAATCTCGGGCAAGTAACATACCGATTGACAAAGGGAATTGCATACGGGATTGATTGAATCCTCGACACCGTGGTTCATCCGATGAGATCATCGTGGAATATGTGGGAGCCAACATGGGTATCCAGATCCCGCTGTTGGTTATTGACCGGAGAGGCGTCTCGGTCATGTCTGCATGTCTCCCGAACCCGTAGGGTCTACACACTTAAGGTCCGGTGACGCTAGGGTTGTAGAGATATATGTATGCGGAAACCCAAAAGTTGTTCGGAGTCCCGGATGAGATCCCGGACGTCACGAGAGGTTCCGGAATGGTCCGGAGGTGAAGAATTATATATAGGAAGTCAAGTTTCGGCCACCGGGAAAGTTTCGGGGGTTACCGGTATTGTACCGGGACCACCGGAAGGGTCCCGGGGGTCCACCGGGTGGGGCCACCTATCCCGGAGGGCCCCATGGGCTGAAAGTGGAAGGGAACCAGCCCCTAGTGGGCTGGGCTCCCCCCATGGGCCTCCCCCCATGCGCCTAGGGTTGGGAACCCTAGGGTGGGGGCTTCCCCCTTGCCTTGGGGGGCAAGGCAACCCCTTCCCCCCTTTGGCCGCCGCCCCCCTTGGAGATCCCATCTCCCAGGGCCGGCGCCCCCCCAGGGGCCTATATAAAGGGAGGGGGGAGGGAGGGCAGCAACCTACAGCCTTGGGCGCCTCCCTCCTCCCCTGCAACACCTCTCTCTCTCTCGCAGAAGCTCGGCGAAGCCCTGCCGGAGACCCGCTACATCCACCACCACGTCGTCGTGCTGTTGGATCTCCATCAACCTCTCCTTCCCCCTTGCTGGATCAAGAAGGAGGAGACGTCGCTGCACCGTACGTGTGTTGAACGCGGAGGTGCCGTCCGTTCGGCACTCGGTCATCGGTGATTTGGATCACGGCGAGTACGACTCCGTCATCCACGTTCATTGGAACACTTCCGCTCGCGGTCTACAAGGGTATGTAGATGCACTCCCTTCCCCTCGTTGCTAGTACACTCCATAGATGCATCTTGGTGAGCGTAGGAAAATTTTAAAATTATGCTACGATTCCCAACAGTGGCATCATGAGCCAGGCCTATGCGTAGTTACTACGCACGAGTAGAACACAAAGCAGTTGTGGGCGTTGAGTTTGCCAATTCTTCTTGCCGCTACTAGTCGTTTCTTGTTTCGGCGGCATTGTAGGATGAAGCGGCCCGGACCGACCTTACACGTACGCTTACGTGAGACAGGTTCCACCGACTGACATGCACTAGTTGCATAAGGTGGCTAGCGGGTGTCTGTCTCTCCTACTTTAGTCGGAACGGATTCGATGAAAAGGGTCCTTATGAAGGGTAAATAGAAATTGGCAAATCACGTTGTGGTCATACGTAGGTAAGAAACGTTCTTGCTAGAAACCTACAAACCACGTAAAAACTTGCAACAACAATTAGAGGACGTCTAACTTGTTTTTGCAACAAGTTATATATGTGATATGATATGGCCAGAAGATGTGATGAATGATATATGTGATGTATGAGATTGATCATATTCTTGTAATAGGAATCACGACTTGCATGTCGATGAGTGTGACAACCGGCAGGAGCCATAGGAGTTGTCTTTATTATTTTGTATGACCTGCGTGTCATTGAATAACGCCATGTAATTTACTTTACTTTGTTGCTAAACGCGTTAGCCATAGAAGTAGAAGTAATCATTGGCGTGACGACTTCATGAAGACACAATGATGGAGATCATGGTGTCATGCCGGTGACGAAGATGATCATGGTGCCCCGAAGATGGAGATCAAAGGAGCATGATGATATTGGCCATATCATGTCACTATTTGATTGCATGGGATGTTTATCATGTTTTTGCATCTTATTTGCTTAGAACGACGGTAGTAAGTAAGATGATCCCTTATAATAATTTCAAGAAAGTGTTCACCCTAACTGTGCACCGTTGCGAAGGTTCGTTCTTTCGAAGCACCACGTGATGATCGGGTGTGATAGATTCTAACGTTCGAATACAACGGGTGTTGACGAGCCTAGCATGTACAGACATGGCCTCGGAACACACGCAATACACTTAGGTTGACTTGACGAGCCTAGCATGTACAGACATGGCCTCGGAACACGGAGGACCGAAAGGTCGAGCATGAGTCGTATAGAAGATACGATCAACATGGAGATGTTCACCGATCTTGACTAGTCCGTCTCACGTGATGATCGGACACGGCCTAGTTAAACTCGGATCATGTTTTCACTTAGATGACGAGAGGGATGTCTATCTGAGTGGGAGTTCATTAAATAATTTGATTAGATGAACTTAATTATCATGAACTTAGTCTAAAATCTTTACACTATGTATTGTAGATCAAATGGCCAACGTTGTCCTCAATTTCAACGCGTTCCTAGAGAAAACCAAGCTGAAAGATGATGGCAGCAACTATACGGACTGGGTCCGGAACCTGAGGATCATCCTCATAGTAGCCAAGAAAGATTATGTCCTAGAAGCACCGCTAGGTGAAGCACCAATCCCACAAAACCAAGACGTTATGAACGCTTGGCAGCAGCGTGCTGATGATTACTCCCTCGTTCAGTGCGGCATGCTTTACAGCCTAGAACCGGGTCTCCAAAAGCGTTTTGAGAAACATGGAGCATATGAGATGTTCGAGGAGCTGAAATTGGTTTTCCAAGCTCATTCCCGGGTCGAGAGATATGATGTCTCCGACAAGTTCTTCAGCTGTAAAATGGAGGAGAATAGTTCTGTTAGTGAGCACATACTCAGAATGTCTGGGTTGCACAACCGCTTGATTCAGCTGGGAGTTAATCTCCCGGATGACGCGGTCATTGACAGAATCCTCCAGTCGCTTCCACCAAGCTACAAGAGCTTTGTGATGAACTACAATATGCAGGGGATGGAAAAGACCATTCCTGAGGTATATTCAATGCTGAAATCAGCGGAAGGGGAGACCAGAAAAGAACATCAAGTGTTGATGGTGAATAAAACCACTAAGTTCAAAAAGGGCAAGGGTAAGAAGAACTTCAAGAAGGACGGCAAGGGAGTTGCCGCGCCCGGTAAACCAGTTACTGGGAAGAAGTCAAAGAATGGACCCAAGCCTGAGACTGAGTGCTTTTATTGCAAGGGAAGTGGTCACTAGAAGCGGAACTGCCCCAAATACTTAGCGGACAAGAAGAAGGCCGACAACACCAAAGGTATATGTGATATACATGTAATTGATGTGTACCTTACCAGTACTCGTAGTAGCTCCTGGATATTTGATACCGGTGCGGTTGCTCATATTTGTCACTCAAAACAGGAACTACGGAATAAACGGAGACTGGCGAAGGACGAGGTGACGATGCGCGTCGGGAATGGTTCCAAGGTCGATGTGATCGCCGTCGGCACGCTACCTCTGCATCTACCCACGGGATTAGTTTTAAACCTCAATAATTGTTATTTAGTGCCAGCTTTGAGCATGAACATTGTATCTGGATCTCGTTTAATTCGAGATGGCTACTCATTTAAATCCGAGAATAATGGTTGTTCTATTTATTTGAGAGATATGTTTTATGGTCATGCCCCGCTGGTCAATGGTTTATTTTTGATGAATCTCGAACGTGATGTTACACATGTTCATAGTGTGAATACCAAAAGATGTAAAGTTGATAACGATAGTCCCACATATCTGTGGCACTGCCGCCTTGGTCACATTGGTGTCAAGCGCATGAAGAAGCTCCATGCAGATGGACTTTTGGAGTCTCTTGATTACGAATCATTTGACACGTGCGAACCATGCCTCATGGGTAAGATGACCAAGACTCCGTTCTCCGGAACAATGGAGCGAGCAACCAACTTATTGGAAATCATACATACCGATGTGTGCGGTCCAATGAGTGTTGAGGCTCGTGGAGGATATCGTTATGTTCTCACTCTCACTGATGACTTAAGTAGATATGGGTATGTCTACCTAATGAAACACAAGTCTGAAACCTTTGAAAAGTTCAAGGAATTTCAGAGTGAAGTTGAGAATCAACGTGACAGGAAAATAAAATTCTTACGATCAGATCGTGGTGGAGAATATTTAAGTCACGAATTTGGTACACACTTAAGGAAATGTGGAATAGTTTCACAACTCACGCCGCCTAGAACACCTCAGAGAAATGGTGTGTCCGAACGTCGTAATCGCACTCTATTGGATATGGTGCGATCTATGATGTCTCTTACCGATTTACCGCTCTCATTTTGGGGTTATGCTTTAGAGACTGCCGCATTCACTTTAAATAGGGCTCCGTCGAAATCCGTTGAGACGACACCGTATGAATTATGGTTTGGGAAGAAACCTAAGCTGTCGTTTCTAAAAGTTTGGGGATGCGATTCTTATGTCAAGAAACTTCAACCTGAAAAGCTCGAACCCAAGTCAGAAAAATGCGTCTTCATAGGATACCCTAAGGAAACTATTGGGTATACCTTCTACCTCAGATCCGAAGGCAAGATCTTCGTTGCCAAGAATGGGTCCTTTCTGGAGAAGAAGTTTCTCTCGAAAGAATTGAGTGGGAGGAAAGTGGAACTTGATGAGGTGATAGTCACCCCTTCTGAACCGGAAAGTAGCGCAGCGCGGGAAGATGTTCCTGTGGTGCCTACACCGACTGGGGAGGAAGTTAATGATGATGATCATGAAACTTCGGATCAAGTTACTGAACTTCGTAGGTCCACAAGGACACGTTCCGCACCAGAGTGGTACGGCAACCCTGTCCTGGAAATCATGTTGTTAGACAACGGTGAACCTTCAAACTATGAAGAAGCGATGGCGGGCCCGGATTCCGACAAATGGCTAGAAGCCATGAAATCCGAGATAGGATCCATGTATGAAAACGAAGTATGGACTTTGACTGACTTGCCCGATGATCGGCGAGCCATAGAAAACAAATGGATCTTTAAGAAGAAGACGGACGCGGATGGTAATGTGACCATCTATAAGGCTCGACTTGTCGCTAAGGGTTATCGACAAGTTCAAGGGGTTGACTACGATGAGACTTTCTCACCCGTAGCGAAGCTGAAGTCCGTCTGAATCATGTTAGCAATTGCCGCATACTATGATTATGAGATATGGCAGATGGACGTCAAAACGGCATTCCTTAACGGCTTCCTTAAGGAAGAGTTGTATATGATGCAGCCGGAAGGTTTTGTCGATCCTAAGGATGCTAACAAAGTATGCAAGCTCCAGCGCTCAATCTATAGGCTGGTGCAAGCATCTCGGAGTTGGAACATTCGCTTTGATGAGATGATCAAAGCGTTTGGGTTTACACAGACTTATGGAGAAGCCTGTGTTTACAAGAAAGTGAGTGGGAGCTCTGTAGCATTTCTCATATTATATGTGGATGACATATTATTGATGGAAATGATATAGAATTCTTGGAAAGTATAAAGGCCTATTTGAATAAGTGTTTTTCAATGAAGGACCTTGGAGAAGCTGCTTGTATATTAGGCATCAAGATTTATAGAGATAGATCAAGACGCTTCATTGGTCTTTCACAGAGTACATACCTTGACAAGATATTGAAGAAGTTCAGTATGGATCAGTCCAAGAAGGGGTTCTTGCCTGTATTGCAAGGTGTGCAATTGAGCACGGCTCAATGCCCGACCACGGCAGAAGATATAGAAAAGATGAGTGTCATCCCCTATGCCTCGGCCATAGGGTCTATTATGTATGCCATGCTGTGTACCAGACCTGATGTAAACCTTGCCGTAAGTTTGGTAGGAAGGTACCAAAGTAATCCCGGCATGGAACACTGGACAGCGGTCAAGAATATCCTGAAGTACCTGAAGAGGACTAAGGATATGTTTCTCGTTTATGGAGGTGACGAAGAGCTCGTCGTAAAGGGTTACGACGCTAGCTTCGACACAGATCTGGATGACTCGAAGTCACAGACCGGATACGTGTATATTTTGAATGGAGGAGCAGTAAGCTGGTGCAGTTGCAAGCAAAGCGTCGTGGCAGGATCTACATGTGAAGCAGAGTACATGGCAGCCTCGGAGGCAGCTCAGGAAGCAGTCTGGATGAAGGAGTTCATTACCGACCTAGGGGTGATTCCCAATGCGTCGGGCCCGATGACTCTCTTCTGTGACAACACTGGAGCTATTGCCCTTGCGAAGGAGCCCAGGTTTCACAGGAAGACCAGGCATATCAAGTGTCGCTTCAACTCCATTCGTGAAAGTGTTCAAAATGGAGACATATATATTTGTAAAGTACATACGGACCTGAATGTAGCAGATCCGTTGACTAAACCTCTCCCTAGGGCAAAACACGATCAACACCAGGACGCAATGGGTGTTCGATTCATCACAATGTAACTAGATTATTGACTCTAGTGCAAGTGGGAGACTGTTGGAAATATGCCCTAGAGGCAATAATAAATGGTTAGTATTATATTTCTTTGTTCATGATAATTGTCTATTATTCGTGCTATAATTGTATTGTCCGGAAATCGTAATACATGTGTGAATACATAGACCACAACGTGTCCCTAGTAAGCCTCTAGTTGACTAGCTCGTTGATCAACAGATAGTCATGGTTTCCTGACTATGGACATTGGATGTCATTGATAACGGGGTCACATCATTAGGAGAATGATGTGATGGACAAGACCCAATCCTAAGCATAGCATAAAAGATCGTGTAGTTTCGTTTGCTAGAGCTTTTCCAATGTCAAGTATCTTTTCCTTAGACCATGAGATCGTGCAAATCCCGGATACCGTAGGAGTGCTTTGGGTGTGCCAAACGTCACAACGTAACTGGGTGACTATAAAGGTGCACTACGGGTATCTCCGAAAGTTTCTGTTGGGTTGGCACGGATCGAGACTGGGATTTGTCACTCCGTGTGACGGAGAGGTATCTCTGGGCCCACTCGGTAATGCATCATCATAATGAGCTCAATGTGACTAAGGCGTTAGTCACGGGATCATGCATTGCGGTACGAGTAAAGAGACTTGCCGGTAACGAGATTGAACAAGGTATTGGGATACCGACGATCGAATCTCGGGCAAGTAACATACCGATTGACAAAGGGAATTGCATACGGGATTGATTGAATCCTCGACACCGTGGTTCATCCGATGAGATCATCGTGGAATATGTGGGAGCCAACATGGGTATCCAGATCCTGCTGTTGGTTATTGACTGGAGAGGCGTCTCGGTCATGTCTGCATGTCTCCCGAGCCCGTAGGGTCTACACACTTAAGGTCCGGTGACGCTAGGGTTGTAGAGATATATGTATGCGGAAACCCGAAAGTTGTTCGGAGTCCCGGATGAGATCCCGGACGTCACGAGAGGTTCCGGAATGGTCCGGAGGTGAAGAATTATATATAGGAAGTCAAGTTTCGGCCACCGGGAAAGTTTCGGGGGTTACCGGTATTGTACCGAGACCACCGGAAGGGTCCCGGGGGTCCACCGGGTGGGGCCACCTATCCCGGAGGGCCCCGTGGGCTGAAAGTGAAAGGGAACCAGCCCCTAGTGGGCTGGGCGCCCCCCCATGGGCCTCCCCCCATGCGCCTAGGGTTGGGAACCCTAGGGTGGGGGCTTCCCCCTTGCCTTGGGGGGCAAGGCAACCCCTTCCCCCCTTTGGCCGCCGCCCCCCCTTGGAGATCCCATCTCCCAGGGCCGGCGCCCCCCCAGGGGCCTATATAAAGGGAGGGGGGAGGGAGGGCAGCAACCTACAGCCTTGGGCGCCTCCCTCCTCCCCTGCAACACCTCTCTCTCTCTCGCAGAAGCTCGGCGAAGCCCTGCCGGAGACCCGCTACATCCACCACCACGTCGTCGTGCTGTTGGATCTCCATCAACCTCTCCTTCCCCCTTGCTGGATCAAGAAGGAGGAGACGTCGCTGCACCGTACGTGTGTTGAACGCGGAGGTGCCGTCCGTTCGGCACTCGGTCATCGGTGATTTGGATCACGGCGAGTACGACTCCGTCATCCACGTTCATTGGGACGCTTCCGCTCGCGATCTACAAGGGTATGTAGATGCACTCCCTTCCCCTCGTTGCTAGTACACTCCATAGATGCATCTTGGTGAGCGTAGGAAAATTTTAAAAATATGCTACGATTCCCAACACACCTGCCGATGAACAATAAAATTGAAAAAATTCAAAAAAATTCTGAAATATTACACACGAAAGTTTAAAGAGTATTCTAGGCACGTGCAAAATTTCAAGGTGTTTAAACATTTGATAAGCTCGTGGCAAAAATAACAAATGTGGCTTCTCAAAGAAACTTTCAAAAAGTGCACAGTGTAGACCGGATTTTGTTCTTTATGCCACAAGCTCTTAAAATGTTCAAACACCTTGAACTTTGGCACGTAGGTAGAAGACTCTCTAAACTTTCATGTGTAAATTTTTCAGATTTTTTAATTTGTTTTCAATGTACTGTTCATAGGTTACAGATGAGCCCAGACGCCGATTTGAATTTTCGTTTAGATAGTATTTATTTCCTCAAAGAATTACAAAGTCATATTTTCTTCTAACTGGGATTTTGAACTACAAATATGTATTGTATTCATTTCAAAATCTTGAGATAAGTGCACAAATATAAGTCTTGATTTAATAGATCTATGGTCTGTCATTTATTTGACTTTAAGGGTAATACTTTCCTTTTTCCTACAGGGCTAAAGGCGGAATTTTGAGGAATTAGAAGAAATGCATCTTACATTGCGGTATTTTATAAAAAAAACAAATACACCTTATATAAAGGAACGGAGGGAGTACTTCATAATTAAAACGTCGTCCAAAAAGCATGCACATTTTCATGGAATATTTTTAATCATGGGAAGATATCACATGGAAATAAACACAGATAGATTAATGTGCTTTTTTTTTTCATTTCTTCAGGAAGGGCAACAGATATGATTTGATTATGTGGTGTGCTCGGTCGCTGCTTATGTGATACACTGATACTCTTCTAAAAAAAAGTGATACACTGATATACTATCAAGGATTTTTTTTTTGAGAAATTACTATCAAGGAAGTTAGCTCATGTTCATACGCTCATAAGATATATGACTTGTCGATTATTTTTCATGATGATATTTTTAATTACCCATATATGACTTGTCGATTATCTAAAAGGCCGCAGGCCTGTCATTGCTGGGTATACGGGCATTCGGCCTGGCCCTCCTAGGCGTTCACCGCGGCCGTCCTCTTCTTGGCGCGCGCGCGCCCGATCGCCGCCGCCACCGCCACAAGCAGCCTTGCGGGCACGTTCGCACAGGCCTCCAAGCGCTGGAGCGTGTCGCCAGGCTCGCGGACGCCGTGAGCCGCAACCTCCCACCACAGCGCGGCCGCCATCGCGACGAGCAGAGGCATGCGCGGCGCTGCCAGGGCGACCTCGGTCCGGATCACGCGCGCGGCCGCCTCGGCACACCGGTGCGCCGCCCCCTCCTCGAGGCCCATCTGCCTGGCCCAGCCCTCGAGCGCCGCCTCGCAGCGCACGCGGACGACGCCCCTGGACTGCGAGACGCGCGTGCGGCGGTGGCGGGACGCGAGGGCGTTGGCGCCGTGCACCTCGGCGTCGCACGGCGCGCAGAGGAACGCCGCGTCGGCCCGGCAGTGCACGTCCGCCCCCGCGCCGCAGAGCTCGCAGCGCTCGCCCGCGGCGCACATCCCCGCTGCTGGACGTGCGGCCGCGGGTGGGGGAGACGTACGACGGACGACGGATGCAAAGGGAAGCGACGTCCGGCTCTTCTTTGGGTTGGCGAGGACGTGGAGTACCAGGTAGCCAGCCACGGCCATGTTGGAACAAGCGCGTGACACCTGCACGGCTGCACTTGCACGAGAGGCCAAGAGAGTGGAATAAAGTGGCCGCGGTTCGTCGACGTGAGCCGCGGCAGTTTAGCTACATTTCAGTCAGCTGTATTTCGAATTCGGGTCAGTCGATTTTGAATGAAGGAGAAGGAAGGGCCTCGCCAGGGAGAAGGAAGGGGCTCGCCTTCATCACCCAATTATCCATCTTAGGGTTCAGGGTGGGGGCAGTGGTGGGGGCGGTGGTGGGGCTTCACTCGAGAAAGAACTCGGCAATTGCCAGGGCTAGAGGGATGGCCGGCGGCGGCGGCAACACGGCGGCGGGAGGAGGTTGAGGGGAGGGCGGGGCAGCGAGGCAGCGCGAGAGTGCAGCCGGCCGTGGGCGGTGGTCGCTGGCGGTTCGGCCTGGGCTGGATGGTGCGGGTGTGGGAGGAAGAAGAGAAACAGTAGATGTGGTTTGAGGTTGAAGACGAAGCACCAACGGTTGAGATAGGAAGAGATGAATCGACCGACCGTTTTTCTATTTTCAGTCGACTGACGACTAGCTACTCCCGAGGCGTGAGTTGGATGGCCCGGCGGTCACCGGTGGGATGTGCCGACCGACAGAGTCATCCTTGCCATGAAACCTTGTTGCCCACTATCTGAGCTCGGTCGATAGCTCGTGGTTTCATCGGGTAGTTATTTTACGGAAGGACTAACAGTCAGTCCCCTGAAATTCTAATTTGGGCGAAGTCACTTTTGCTAGCTGCGTTCAACAAGTGGTTTATTCTTTGATTAAGAAAAAGTGACTGCAAAGAAAAAAGTTCACTTTGAGTTGAAGGTCCAAATAGAGGAAGAAACAAGGGGAGCGGGTATAAAATTACTTTAACAATTAAAAAAACCATGAATTTCAGAAAAGTGAAAGCTGTGTTAAAAAAATGTTAGTGTATCAAAAAAAATTGTTGATAGCATTCAAAACAATGTTCGTACTGTTTAAAAAATGTTTACATGTTTAAAAATAAATTTACCTGACACTTTCAGAAAATGTTTATACAATGTAAAACAAATGTTTGTGTTAATCAAAAACATATTTCATACCATTTGAAAAATGTTCACGTATTTCAAAAAACATGTTGGTGACATTAAAAAATGCTATATACAATATAGAAATTATTCCCATAGTGTGAACCAACCCGTGGTTGGATTGTTAGAGGGACAGTGCTATCCCCAGCCCACCAGGGTTCAAGTCCTGGTGCTCGCATTATTCCTGGATTTATTTCAGGATTTCCGGCGGTGCGCTTTCAGTGGGAGGAGACGTTCCCGTCGACGACGAGGCGCCTACGGTGACTTCATAAATTTCAAGATGACATGCCGGCTCGGTCTCTCGAAGGTGCTCATAGGGGTAGGGTGTGCGTGTGTGCGTTCATAGGGATGATTGTATGCACGTATGTATGAGCGCTTGCGTCTGTACTAATGTTCAATAAAAAATATTCCCATAGTTTCTTTAAAAAAATTCATATAAAAATGTTTCAACATATATTTGAAAAACGTTTTGAATATATTCAAAGAATATTAAAAACTTATATTTGAAATATAAATTGCTAATGATGTATTTATAAAATGTTAAGCATGTATAATAATGTTTTAGATGTATACTGAAGTACAACATTTATGAAAAGAGTACAAATCAAAATATATATTTGAAAAAAATGTTAATGATGGAGTATTTGAGAAATGTTAATCGTGACAAAAAGCATGTTCCTGGTGACAAAAATATACAATGTATATGAAAAAGTAGATTTGTGTTAAAAAAGAAAAAGACAGAAAAAAAGAAAAAATAAAGAATATCGAAGAAATAAAAAAATAAAACAAGGTACCAAAATTAAATAATAATAATAACAAAAGAAAACCGATGCAAACAGTGAAACCGGATAAGAAACACACAAGTGGAAAAAACTCAAGCTAGAGGCGCTACAACACTGGCATTGGCCCATTCCCTCTCGCGTATATATATAGCCCTGTCGAGAAACAGGCCCACCTAATTAGAGTCCACGTTGTTCTGGTCTAATACAACTCCCTTAACCGCATTGGAGCCCAAGCCAGAATAATATAATCCACGTCGGCCGAATGCATTAGATGGTATACACATCAATAAAGCTTCGCATATGTTCCTCAAAAAAAA